>NW_010418154.1:20206-52776 GCF_000710305.1 Buceros rhinoceros silvestris | reverse complement strand
ATCTCTTATGCTAGGAAAGAAGGTATTCCAATAAAAATTCAATGTTTCTAATACGATTTTTTTTAATTAGAAAAAAAAATAATTACAGGCAATCTCTCGCTATATGAACAGCCTCCAGAAATGATTGACTTCTCTCACTTAGGAAATTTACTTATGTTTACATATTTTCTTTCAATTTACAATTGTATTTATAAAGCGTTTGATTGTGTTCCTCTTTTCACTTTTTTTATCCTCCATCAGGCAAGTACAAAATCTAAATTTCATTTAAAAAAGAATCATTGGTAGAGTGGCAAGGACCTCTAACCTGCAGCTCACAAATGAAGAAAAAGAGGTGAAAGGGTCCTACTTTTCTCCATATTTGTGGTTGTTATTCGTGTGTACCCTGTAGGGCTTCTCAGCTGACGTCAGTCAGCAGCCTGCTATTGGTATAAGTGAAGCTGCACTAATTTACACCCACAGAGAATCAGGTTCACAATGTGTTAAGTGCACTAGATTGGGAATTAATGTGGCATTATATTTTAATTCCAAATGAGCACAGCATCAATTTTTTTTCTTTCTTATCCGACAATTGGAAAGTTGGTGACATTGTATCTGAAAAGGAATAATGTTAAACTTATTTTGAGCAGTTGACAGACATGGCAGGAAGTCTGATATGATTAATAACTCAATAATAGCAATTCAGTAGGTTAGTCCCAACAGACTTCCAACCTAGAGAGAATGCCAAGATACTGCTAATAGTTAGGTGACTTTTATTAAATAACAAATGCCATTTTTAGCTCTGTTTTACCAAGGAGCTTTTATAATGTATTAAAACCAAAAGCATTAAGGAGGTCTCTTACATACAAGTCAGTGCAGAGGAACTTCTTGCAAGGACTTGCAAATCCCATTTCTGAACAGAAATAGTCTGAGGTACCAACAAATTCATCTTTGTATTCATTTCCTTACCAAGACCTTGAGACTTTTTCCTTGAGATCAGTATTCAGATATGTGGGGGGTTTTGTCTTTCCTTTCTAGTGCACCTGCAGAGGTGCTGCCACACACTCTGTGGGAAAAGAAAAAGATTAAGTTCAAATGCACAGAAGCTCAGTGACAAAGCAGGGCCAAAAACCATCACAAAGTCCTCCTTCTTGTGTTTCTTGTCATGCCTGAAGCGGGAACATTCAGGTCCCTTTCCTTGCCCTCACTAGACTTAAGGACAAGAGGTGTCTTTACACCGACAGAAATACAGAACTTGTCTTGTATTTCGCCTTGTAGAAGGGCTTGACTACAGATTCATACTTTCTGCATCAACCAGCAGATAGAGAGCAGCCCAACTTACACGACAGTATAATTCCAGGAATTATCCTTATCCAGAGAACACAGTTCCAGGAATAATAAATTATTGGAAATATTTTTCACTTGGTTTACAGCAGCTTTATGGGTAGGCGTGTCAGCTGAACTGATAAGAAATTTTGCTGTAGATTCAGAGCCTGGAGTTCAATCCTTGCTCTGGCATTGTGCCAAAGATCATCAGCAGGCACCTCAGCCATGAGGAACTATGTGGTTATTCACACTGGAGACTGAGAGGCAGTAATACTTCATGCGGCTTTGCTTTGTAACCTTGGTATGCCTTTACCAGACAGGTTATCCAGGCTCCTATGTGCATAAAACAGAGATATTCTGGCTGAGATCAGAACCTTATTGAATTGGGCACTATGCAAAAACACATAGGAATGGTGAGAAACTGAATTTAAAAACAACAAGAGCAACAAAGATTTAGGAGAAAATAGAAGCAGGTAATGAAATGAAGGCAGGTAATCTCATGGCAACAGGGAGCAGTAGAGCGCAGTAGCACTTTGAACATTGTACTCGTGGAATTGCAGACAGTGAACCCCTGCAGAGATGCAGAAAGGTGTGGTCACATGTGGACAGGCTAAGGTGCTTTTCAGTGTAAGGTCTTTTATGGATGGAAGAGGGATGAGTAGGATGATCCAGTGGTAAGGGTGGTCTGTAATGAGATTTAGGCTAAATGAGAGATTGAGCTATGTATGAGCAAAAATTAAAAGATAGGTGTTAAACTGCTAAGCAAGAAGCTTTATAACAAATGAAGAAATGTTAAAAATTATAAATCCCAAATTTTAGTCTGGAATAAAGGGGAAAAAATGTGTCACCCAGTATGGAAGAGGAAATTAAGACTGAGTTTACTGTGGATATATTTAGATCAAATTCTAATGCTGGAAAAAGCAGAAATCTGCTCTATCACTTTACAGGTAATCCTGAAAGATGTTGATTTTCCTTTTAAATTATTTCCATTCAGAAACTTCATTTTTATAAATTATCTACTTTTGAAAAAGTAGATTAGCCTACTTAATAATTGTGAACTTCCCTATTTATCTTCTTACTTTGAGAGAATTTATTCTGCTTTTTGTGACTATTTGAGCAATAATTTAGTTTGAAGGCTATCACCAAAGCATGCTACGGGCTGCTCTTCATTATCTGCTGGTGAATGACCATGTGGAAATCAACTCCAAAGTAAGTTATGTTTAAGTTGTCTTAAGCTGACAAAAGTGACGAGATATGACAGTGGTAATTTTACACTTACAAAGTATAAAAACGTAGCTTACGCACATTTTGATTGCAGTTTGAAATATTCGACCTCTTTTTTCCCTGAGTGTCACTTAAGCCTTGGATTCAAACTGATAAATCAATGCCAACATACATTCCCCCACTAGTGCTTTTAATGGGCACTCTTTTAGAAAGCTAAATATTTCAGTAAATTGCTCAGACACAGTCTTGAAAGGTTAAACACAGCTTTGAAATCCTTCTCATGTTAGGCAAGGTTGTCATAAGCTTTCAACATAACTGTAAAAAGGCCAAAGCCTTGAAACTATAAATGTGCTATAATAACCAATTTCATTGCTATAGCCATGGTAATCATTACGATGATCCAAATATCCCCATTGTGTCCACAGAGATTTTAAATTCCTGCATGCATTATTTTTCAAGTCTTGTGGGCCATCTCATTTCCAAAGTTTCAGAAATATTCTTAGGTGCAAAAGAGGTGAACAAACAGCAGACTGTTTGTCATCAGATTCTTTCTGTCTACTCACTACTTCCTCTCATCAAACATCTTCCTTTTTAAAGCTCGGTTTAAATCAGTATGAGCTAAATATTGAATGCTTATAGACTGTCTGAGAAAATCTTTCTTTTAATCTTTCTCCTGTTAGTAGATGCAAGGATAGATCTTATTTAAACGTACGATGTGAACGTAATAGGACATGTATATTTATAGAAGCTCTCCTATTGTTTTCTCAACATGCTGCTCAGCCTATACCCATCAGCTCTCTCTTCTGTTAATTCCAGTTGCCTGAACTCTTTGATGCCTACTGACAGCAACTGCTAGTAAAGCAATTCACCTAGTCATGATGAAGACAGTCCATGCAGCCACTGGCGATAACACTGAGACTGCTTCACTGCTCCATGAGACATTTGCTAACCTAATATTCAGTTTTCAGATATCTCACACACTTCCATTCCTTCTTCCTCCTCTCCTGACGGACGGCAAACTCCTGACATCTGCTACTGAATCCTTTACAGAAGTGAAGTGCTCTACAGGAAGGCTTGCTGTCGTGGACCAGACAGAAATCTGGGGAAAGGGGGTTCCTCACATCTAATTTTGACATTATTTTTTATTTTCCTTATGTTCATCTGTGAGGATCTCAGTTCACCACAACCTAACGGTAAATAACTATGGCCTTGAAAATGTATTACTGCTGTAAAAGGGAGCTGGAAAGAGCTCAAGGCATCTCCTGCAGTGAGACTACCACTCACCAGGTCACAGGGGCACTACTTGAGATACTCAAGCTGCTCTAAAAATTGTAAATACCACCTACAGTACATTGTTATTAGGCTAAAAACACGCTGTAATAAATGTTGAAACAAATAGTGTTTGTTAATTTATCAGGATTATGGGAGCATTCAGTTTTCACTCATGAGAGTGCTAATAATCATATTGACTCAGAAAATTACAGTTAAATGGAAGATATATTTAGAAATAATGTATGTAATTTCTGCATTGTGTATTTCAAATCCGCAGAGAAGAACTGCTAAATGAGGCAGTGAGCACCAACAATGGGATAGTCTACAATTAGACAGCTCAGAGATTACCTCAAATGGACTTGATATACTGAGCTATGCACTTGCAAGATTAAATAAAAGGTACAAGAGGGGAAGTACAACTATCACAAGATGACCACTATGGTGAAATATAGAACACTACAACAAGAGCAGTGGTTGAAACCTCATGGGAGTGAAAAATGCTATATTTGATACCTGCACTCTCTGGAATAGCTTTGTTAGTAGTATTTCACAGAAGAACTACCCAGTTGAAAAAAATATGTTATGGAGTTGTGCAAGATAGCAATCAAGCTCACTGTTCCTGTTCAGCAGCTTAGTTTATATAAATTAAAAATCACTGAGCTGCTTGTGACTGAGAAATAGCATTCTTCATATATTATGATCTAATAATTGAGCATATAATTAAATCAGACTTATACTTTGCATCAATCCAAGGAAACTCTGGTAAAAAAAATGAAAGTTCTCAATGACAATGAAAATAAGAACATGCTTTTTGTGAGTTTCAAATCCAAATATTTTCCAAAGTAACAGACCTCAGGAAAGGTAGCAAAATCTTTGTTTCAGCTTTTGTCCTCCATATTCTGCTAAATTGTTCTCTTTATTTGTTGTGATTTTTATTGAAGGAGAAGCAGTTAAAAAATAATACATTATCCTAGGCACCAGTGATTCATGGTACACTGACAGTTTCAGTGTCAGGTTCTCTGAGGCTTCATGTTTCACTATAAACAAATTCAGTGATGCTCCTTCTTGTATCCACCTGTATTTTAAACCACTAAAACCATATATATACATGTATTTCCCTCAAACAAAAAAGCAGGACCTTTGCAATAACATGCCCAGTTAATTCCTCAGTCTCTTTCTTTTCTTTCTATCTTCACAAAGAAAGATTCCCCTCTGTTTAGAATAGGATTGATACTGAAGATAAATTTTCAAAGACAGAAGAGGCCAAAGCTGGGGTTTTTTATGAAGCTATAGATAGAACTTCTCTAGATTTTCATTCTATTTGAAGTTTTGGTTTGGGTTTGGTTTTTTTTATTATTTTATTTTGAATACAGGGCATAAATTTGGATATTTTATACTTTGCTTTGGTTTTATACTTTGTTTGGTTTGTACAAAACTTTGTACTTTTGTTTTGTTTGGATTGTACAAGTTGATACGGAGAACAGGATTGTACAAGACAAGATGGAGAACAGGACTGATACCACGTACTGCTTCCTGGCAGATTTAGTGGTCTGAATTACCAAGATTTCCTGGTAACAATTTATTACCAGTGCTTTCTCTTTAGAGTTAATGTGGCTTCCCTAAGTGAAAAAGAGCAAACACAATTTACTTTTATTAAAATGCACACAAAAGTAAATCCTACCCTTAAAATCTACTCAGGTAACAAAAACTCGCTTCTTACCTTCTTATGTACCTTTTGGCTTAACACAATGAAAGCATACCCTGATCTGGCTTATCCTGTAATTATGTACATTAATCATTATAAATTGTCTCTGTCAGCAAAAACATGTAAAACAAGTCCTCCTGAATATCACCAGAATTAGCACTAGAATGTTTAAAATTCAAGTACACAGGTAATTACTGAAACTGTGCAGCTTTTCCCTCAATTTAATTAATAGCCAGTAATAATTACATCTTGATTTACCTAAGTGAAGAACATGAAAACAGGGTTAAAACACAGGAAAATTTTAAACAGGAAAGGTGGTAAAAAGAAATGAGGGGAACGGCACAAGAAAAATGTAGTCATCTTAGTCTGACTCCTGTAGTCTCCTTTTAAGTGTTTAAGATAATTCTTTTCGTTATGTTCACAAATGCAATTTAAATAATGAAGCATTAGTAATGTGAGGCTCCCTGCTGCCGTGATCTGCTATTAAATCTCTACAAGAAAGTAAAGTGACACAAGTTGGCAAATCACTGATGTGAAAAAATTAATGAGCTTTCTCTATGCTGATCAACAGTTGCCCTCCCTCTCCAGTGGCTAATTTATGTTCACTTTAAATACTTCTGGATTTTAGTCTAAGCAACCCCAATGTCATTTCTATATATGGGAGTCTTGCAACATTTGCTAGAACTGCAAAAGAGATGTTTAATATCAATTCCTTTCTTTCAACTTTTTCCACATTGACATCCCTTCTGTTGCATCCAATATTAATGCATGTCATATTTTAATAATTCTATTAACATTGAAGCCTTCTTAAACTTCACTGAACTTCCTAGTGCTAGAACGTAAATCCAGATTCTTCATTTGCTTCAACAGTAGAAAACAAATGTTTTTTCTGGTTCCTAAATGACTAATGTTTGACGCACTCAGCCGTCTGATGATGAGAGATAGATGAGAGAGTCTAGTGATAATTCAATACTCTCTTGACTAGGTGTGACTGAAGTAAACTGATAAATTCAGTTTGAGAATGCACAGTAGATGCAGAGTAATTCAATAAAGTCTGTATAGACAAGTATACTTTACCACAAGTTAGATAACCAGCTGGACAAAACGTTTCCAATTAGTTGTTCAAACAGGAAATATAGATTTTTTGGAAAGAAACTGTGTTATTCAAATAATCTACTTTTAATGTAGCTTTCATTAGGAGAAGTTTCTTAGGTCCAAGATTTTAAAAATGGTTGAACAATCAACCACCTCCTAAAGATATCCAGGCAAAGGGTTCAATGTTTTAGCAAAGCACGTTAATAGCCAGAGAACATATCTTTCTCTCTCTCTCTCTCTCACACACACATGGGTACACTATTACGTAAATGGGCTAGTTGTTTCCAAAGAACAGTTCCATCAAACAGACTTACAAAAGGCCTTCTTTATGCCTGCTCCTTAAGAAATACTAGTGGCACGAAGGAGACAAAGTCAAATATCCTGCTTCGAATAAGAGCTAGTGATCAGGAGAAGCAGAGAGATCAGGTCACCACAGGTGAAATCCTAACCCCTACCTCACATAGATGATGTGTCTCTGTGTGTATGTGTGCACGAGTATCAGCATAATGAGTTCGGTTCCTTTTTAAATCAACAATATTCATAAAGATTTTTTTTCCCCAAGAAAGCAGTGGGTGTTGGATACCTATCTGCATGCATATTCCAATGTTTGATACAGAATTAACATCGAAATATTTAATTTCGTATGGTGTTCTTGATTAAGTAAACTAGCACAGCATTTTATCAGTTTCTAGTAATTTCCAAATTGCCTGCCCCATATTGCTTCAATAAATGGTGAGAGACACAATTACTCTTCTACTAGATATAAGAGAATTAAAGAAAAAAAAAAAGATATACGAGAAAATAATTTTACTTCTCTCATGTTTCTCTTAGTTCTATTAAAATGTGTAATTTTTCAGACAGGAAGGATAATTTGAGTTGTATTTCTGAATCCAAAAATATTGAAATTTCATCATGTACTCTGAGAAGAGAAAAGAAAATCTCCAAAGAGAAGAAAGAGAAGCTAGGTCAATTCAGACCTGGAATTAAGCGAAATGTATGTAACATTGATAGCAGTTAATGATCTGAACAATTTATTAGGGATCTGGAAAGTATGGGTTGCTCTCTTTCTATCTCTCCACCTGTGTCTGTTCCCTTCAAGCCCCCAATTTTCTAAAGTTAATGAAAAGTATGAGCTTGACATGGGAATTACTGGAAAAACCTCTCAAAAACCTGGCTGGAATATATCCTTCCTAAAATACATAATCACAGTGTACTCCTATATTCTGAAAATTGATGAAACTGTCAAATGGAAATGTGATTAGAATATAAACATGTTCAGCTTCTTGGAAGATTGAGAAATAAATCACAAAAAAGAAACTGAATGAACGAAATATTTTATTTAATAGCATAATAACTGTGTAGAATAGAAAAAAATATATGGCATTAATTTAACTTAATCCGGACATCTACCATGAAGATGTCTGCAGCTCAGTTAGTTGCCTTGTAAACAGTGAAATCAAAAAAATACTTAAAATACTTAAGTATGGATTTGACACTTAGAAATGGAGCTTTCTTTGTATCAGCACTTTATTACCAGTAAATAAATATAATAATACTCAATACTCATCTGTATATTGTGGAGTAGGTTTTCTTCTGTAGACAATTCCATAGCTATAGATATTACATCTCTTTCCTGTTGTCTGCTGTATTCATTTTCCAAAGGCAGCTGCCTTTACTGTTAATAGCTACAACAACAAAAAAATGCTTTAAACTTAATTTTTCCAGTTCAATAATGTAAACACAGTGTTTTTCAAGAACTGAATCTTTATATAGGATTGTAGGGAACTCAGTATTAAGAAAAGCTTAAGAAGTGGTTAGGACAAACGATGCTGACATTTATCATGAGATAAGAGAGATATAAGCATGTTTCGAGCCATGTAAGTGAGAAAATCATAGAAAACAGTCTGAGAAATTTGTATTCTTTGCAATACCCAAGCAATTGCTCATCGTTAGTGATATGTTTCAAGTAGTCTGGAGTTCTGCCAAGACGATCCATTCTAACTGACTTCAGTTCATGATCAAAATCATAAACAACAATTAAAAATGTCTTCAGAAACATTTAAATAGATCATGTTAACAAGGACTGGGGGGTTTTGCCCAGTTAGTGCTTGCAACTTAAAATGCCTTGGATGTCACCCCTCACTTCCAAAATTAGGAAAGAATTCCACATCAGTGACTCCAAAAGAGTGATCAGTGAGGGCATAGGAAGCTGATATCAGCTTACAGGTAGACGTCTGTATGATAGACTTTTGTATGATAATGTGAAAAAAAAAATCCAAGTGTGAATTGGATATTCCTGGACTAAAAGAGAAAATGTTATTTTGCATCCTATTGAATAAGCGTTTAATGATATAACTAAAGCCTGTACCAGACTTTTCACAGTCCTTTAAAACTTCACTTATTCTAATTTTGTCTTAAAAGGTGATTCGTCTTGTCTTTTAGAAAGTCCTATTTGCCATCTCCCTGGCTTTTAGTCTTGACAGTCTTCTTTGGGGATATTTCAACTTTTTTACTTTGTAAAATACCTTGTAGATTGGAAATGAAGAAGATGTTCTCCTCCAGTTCATACCCAAAGATCAAAAGTGATTTTCATCTGCCTTTAAATATATAACATACTCTTTTCATAATTTCTTAGTTCCTTCATTCCTTGAGAAAGGACCATATTGGAGCCTGGTCTGCTATAGAAGAGAGAAATTGTTTCTGAGTTATTGTAAATTCTCGAACTAATGACTGTCTTCTCATTGCACAAGAGGTATAATCCTCCCTTTTAGTTTCTTTAATGTTTTTTTTCCTTGATTATTTTACAACTGCAACATTGAAGCCTCATCAGAAATAGCTGTCAGAAATAGTTATGAAAATCAAGATCTCCTTTTAGCCCACTGTAATTAGACTGATCCTATAAAAAAAAATCTTAAAATATCTATGTACAAGAACTTGAAAATAAAGAAATGCATAAAGCATTTCTTTCCATTAGCACATTGTAATTTGTTTGTGTTACATTTCTGTCTTTCATTTGTTTCATAAACATTCAGTGCCATTCTCATCTTTTCCCTTTAAAACAATAATATTGACAACAAAATTATATCAGTTGCGTACTCCTGGTGTATCCTCCTTCATTCCTAATCTTTTCTTTCTATAAAAACACATTAATTTATAAAGATCATTTCTAAGAACTAAGACCTAAAAGGTAATGCATTGGAAGTTTGACTAATCAAAAGTTTCCATAAATTCCACATACTACTTTTGTTCACGATTCTACTCCCGAAAAGCAAATTATATGTGAGAAGCAATAATGCTTCTCTCTTCCTGAGCATCACCTCCCCATAAAAATCAATGGCAAACTCACATGGACTCCCACTCAGAGGACTGGATGATCATGGAGTGGAATGAAGTTATGGAGTCCTATATCATCCAAAGACCACTTAGAGTATAAAAGGAAAACATTACTCTTCAGTTGCTTTTCCTTAAATCAATGCAGAGAAAAGATAAATGTGTCCATATAAGCACTGAGTCTTCAGTTTGAAAGGAACAGATCATTAAGTCCTCTCACGCTTCCAGAAATCATTGCTCAGAACTAAGACACTGCTCACTTACTCTGTAAACAAATGACTTAGGACTGCAGACCTGCTGTCCAGCAGTCCATGAAAAGTCCTTAAAAAATATGTTTAGTAGGAAAGAAATAACATTTCTCTGAAAAGGAAAGAAATGACATTTTCCTGATGTGACAATAAAAGAGAGAATACAGCTTCTTTCCTTGATACTTGCTGCTATTGTTTTGAGTTAAGTAATTCTAGTACGCATCCCAGTAAACAGGGTTCTTTTAAAACTGCTAAATGCTCCACACGAGCCAATAATTACTGCTTTGAGATTCAGTACAGAAATAAAATATTCTGATGAATATACACAAAATTGTAAATGGCAATATTGCGAGGATTATTTATCATCATAAATATACTATAGAATACATTTGGAGATTTTGATAATGTGTTTCTGGTGGATCTCACAGTTTACAGTTGCAGACATGTTAATTATATGTGACACTGCGTATATTTTGGGGGTATTTTTTCAGGTGAACCAAGCAAAATCTCAACAAGAATAAAATCAACACACCTTTGTTATTCACTCTGCTGGAAATTGTTCAACACTTGGTCGCTGTCAAAAGACAAGGCAAATATAGATGGTATTGAAATCGCTGAAAACAAATTATTCACTGTGTCAGTTGCACAAATACATCGTAGAAGTTCTCTTGGATGAAATTTAGTTTGCTCAACTATTGTCACATACACACACACACAAAAAAAGTTCAAAGTAAACACAGTAAGTAACCTCACCCCAAAATGTCCAAGTGATGCAATTTTAGAGATGTTACTGTGTCTCCATGGATTAAAGAAGAGCCCAGATGATGAGCTGCGACTAGACACTAACTTGTATACAAGTTCTCCATCTTCACTAGGAAAGTTTAGTTCCTGAAACTAAACTTTAGCCCCTTGAAAACTGCACGTTTTTAACTTTCCTGTCTTAGAAGGGATATAGATACAATAGAAAATGACCAGGAACAGAGATTAAAAAACTATATTTCCATATAGGAAAGAAAGAATAGCTGAGGTCTCTGTGTTGGAACAGATACAACTGAGACAGGACATCCCTGTCTCGTGTATGGGTAAGAAAGAAGAATGGGATGTGATTATTCGCTTTTTTCCATGCCAGAGAAACCTGGCCATAACCGGGGGAATTATTTGACAATGGTCTCAACTCAGACAAAAGAAGGTCACAAAATGTTTTGTTGAGTTGAAAAAGAGATTGGTTTGGTATTTGGGGAAATGTCCTTCAGCAACTATTAAAAATGAATCTTGTACCTAACCTGAAGATCAGAAGTTCTTAATCCTGATGATTGTCTGAAACTGATAGGATATAGAAGGAAAATTGCTTTATAATATTTTCCATCTTCCCTTAATCTTTCTATAAGATCTTCTGCTACAGCTAACAGGCTACACAAGCCTGTGGTCTGACCCTGCACAGCTGCTCCTGCGCTCTCAGACTATAGAACTGCATCGCTTTTCTGAACAGTGAAAGACAGAAGGAAACCTACTGGTATCAAACATAAAATCTTTACATAAATAATAAGTAAGGATTGTATTATTAATGTTAACAGATTTTGTATGTGTTTATACTACAGTATTATCATTATTTATGCTGTAATTTTGGTTTCCAACTTTGGTTTTTTATGTATTTTCAGAATCATTTCTATCACAGACCATTTCATGTTATTTGCAGTTCATATTTATTTGACTTAATTTTACTCCCATTTTATTCCCCCAAATATGATATAAATCAGTGTAGGCAGTTCAAAGTTGAAAAGCAGAATCTGACTTCTGATTTTCTAAGCATCTGGGGAATGTATATAAAGTGGAGGAAATTTGTCCTCTTCAGTTTTCACTTTGAATCCCTGGTATAGAGACTTGATTCATTCTACCCATGTTGCCTGAAATTCCACATGGTTGAATGAGTAAAAAGTATTCAAGAGATGATGGTATGTGTCCAAGGGAACAGTTCCACTTTTAGTTCTACTATACGTTGGTTTTGTCAGTTGATAAAGACAAAGAAAAAAATTACTGCAGTACTGTCTGCACCCTTCATGCCTTCATCTGGGGTTCGGTGAGGGAGGATTTGAGTAAGCTGCATTTGGATTTTTGACTGGTTTTTTTTTTTTTTTTGAAAGAAATGAATTATGTCTAAGAGGTTAGATGAGCAGCAGCTTCTAAAATCAAACTGCTTGCTTTCTTCAAGACTTCCTTAGAGAAAGAGAAAAAAAAGAAAAAAAAGAAAAAGAGTGAGAAAGAGTTACACCAGCTTTTCATTTAATGTCATTTTTTTGGTAACATACGAAAAGGAAGTACTTGGAGAATATTCCTTTCCTCACAGAAAAACAGCATTTATGTCTGAATCGGATCAGAAGCTGTAGTTACTCCCTGCTGATTTTTTAATAGAGGACAGAACTGAAATCACTCCTCACAAATAAAAAACACAATAGGATAAGCATTTACTTTCCAGAAAACACACAAACAAATAAACCAAAAACAAAACAAAACCCAAAACCAAAACAACCCAGTAGGTGGTTTCTACGACTTTCCATTTGTAATGGTTTGTCTTCTCTAACATATCCTAAAACTCAAGTGGCACCAAATCTCATGATAAATCACCCGATACTATGCCAGAATTGTATACACTCAAGTCTTTCAGCAATTCCTTCACTTATCCTCCTGCCTTTGAAATCCAAAGCTGAACTACAAGCTTCAGATGGAGCAGGCTCCCCTGGTCTGAAGCCATCCTAGCTCCAGCTTGGAATGTTTCACTGTGCAGCAGTTGCCAATGAGGAGCAAAAAGCCAGAGTCTGCTTGTCCAAAGGTAAAGCAGCGCCTGGAGGAGGCTCAGAGTACACAGAGGGGTTCGGTTCTGTCTGGGCAGCTATCCACATTTTATGTGCTGTCAGAAGAGCTGCACATGCGCTCATAAGCATAATTTCTTCAATATTTTTTTTTCCCACTTGCCAACGGTTTTTTTATTTTATTTTATTTTCAGTATTTGTCCCTTGGTTTCTTTCAGGGAGATAATTCTAAATGTTAGTACTAGAATTGGTTTTGCGTGTATCGTACTGGGGAAATATATAACTGTTACAGGTGTTCTGCTCAGGTTCATTCGGAGGCTGTTCCTGTACCACCAGTCTATTGCCAGCAGGCATTTTTCTTCATCTTATGCCAGGGTTGCACATTAGATGAAGCATTATTCATGGCATTTGTTTTACTATTTGATTGTGTTTTGTATTCATGTCAAAGGGACATCTGAGAATGGCAGGCTTTACCAGAAATTCCCAGAAAACAGCTATTGTCTTCATTTCATATTCGTACCTGAATACAAACCAGATATAAAGAATAAACAAAACACGGGCAGGAAGGCACACTGCATGATGCTTGTAAAGCTACACTGAACAAAGTCTTAGAAAATACAGCATAGTTTGTTACCCTGGGGAATGTTTCAGTGCTAGCAGAGGAATGGCCCAGAAAATTTATTAGATAGCTTCTATGACTTGGGAAGGCTTATTGCTCTTTAAAACTTACTGCCTAGCTAAGGAACTTGTCCTGCCAGTGCATATACTGTATCGCTACAAGCCGGTTCTTGGTGATGCATTTGACGTGCGAGGAGCACAGAGCAGGGCTGTGGGGTCTCCCGTAGACCCTTCTTGGCAAAACAGCCGAGATAGCAGCAGTTGCTAATTTATTAACATTGTATATTAGCAGGGATAGGAATGTTTTAATGAGACACCTAAATGTTCTGACTGTTTTCCCAAAATCTATAATGCTGAAGGGGAAGAAGATGATAATCATCAGTTGCATCAGACAGTTACTGGGAGATTAACAAGAGATTTCAAAACAAAAGAACAGGCTTAGAAAGTGGCATGAAAATATGAAAATTTGTAATGGGAGGGAAACGGGGTGAGGAGGCGGGTGGGTGGTTGCCTGCTTTGGGCAGGCCGGGTAGGGCTGCCCCCCACCTCTGTGGGACAGAAGCCACACCAGTGTGTGCTCAGCCTCATGGGGCGGCCTCACCATGGAGGTGGGGGTGGTGGGGGAGCCCTTGAAGCCACTCGGAGCACCGGCATCTGCCCAGGGGTGTGAGGGGCACCTGCACAGCCTGCAGGAGGGGAGCGGGAAAACAGGGTAAGTGTGTGTGTGTGCAAGTGTGGATGTACATGTACATGTATTAAAACACTTCAGGGTCAGTTATAAAAGCACATTCAAAATTTGTACATCTTTATTAGCATTTGTAATTCATATTTTGGGTCTATCTGTTGTGTTACTGATACTCATGCTGAATCTGTAGAGCACTGATTGCCAGTTAATTCTGTGTTTATAAATCAATAAAGCACTTTGATCTTGATTTGATTTAAACTGCATAAATGGAATATTTTTTCCCTGCAGCAAGGACCATAAACAGAAATGTGTGATATTCCCCTGAAATGATGGGCCTGTGTTCATTGCTAGATAAGGGCTGTTCAACATCCCTAACTCTGGCTGAGTTTGACTCTTTCCAGTCACTCTAAAATTATTGCAGGAAGTTGGAGGTTTACTTCAGCAGAATGTGACAAATACGCTGTGTTTTTCTATGGATAATATTAAAATTAAGCACTTTCACACAGCAAAATCTGTCCGCAGCTTCTTGTCTAGTTCCATTGCTCAGACCTTGTTTACTTGGCCAAATTAAGAAGATAGCCTGGCCTCAATATATACCATGGTCTGAAGCATTACCCTTATAATAGGCTTGTTAAATTGCTGTTTTCTAATTTATACTTTCATTTTGCAGTCATTTTCTAATAATATTTGTTAATGCTTTAATTAATCTCTTTCCTTGCTGGGTATACTAAACATTCATTTAAATATACATCTTCACCATGGAAATTCTTATTGCAGCTTAATGTTACAGACTGTTACCAAAATAGCTGATGCCAAAATAATGCTATTACCCAGTCCAAAAGTTCCAACCAAAACCATTACTGGATCTTATGCTTATTCCCCAATTAACTTGAGCCTCTTCTGCTCAAAAATCAGTACCACAAAATTTACATCAGTAGTGTGCTTATGCTAAGCAAATTTCTGAAGCCCAAATTTCTCCTGCCAACATTTCTGCAAAGCTAAGTACTCAGTAGGGTTAATCAAACTCATCCTTTTCCATGTTCACACATTCTAGTGATAAGGACATCATTGTGTCGTCACCAAAACAACCTTTTTTTCAGTAGAAGGTTTTAAATATTCAGTATACAAGCCCATATTAAGTTATTTGAATTATGAATTCAAATCTTCTGACTAGCAAGAATTTATTTAGGATCTAACAATAGACCTCTGGTTTTATTTGCCTCCAGTGAAGGGCATTCTGTATTTTTTTCGTATCCAGTTTCATACTTTAAAACTTCTTTCGATATTTAGCTTAAGCAATTTTTGCAGAAACATAATGTTGTACTCTACCAGTATCCATTTAGTAACACCTCCTCACATGGAAAAGATAACGTTTTTCCTCAGACCTCTTTTTAAAGGAAGAACGAACTAATTCTTTAAAGTCATCTTGAAATTTCTTATCATACTGGTTGCTATCTTCTGGATTCTTTCCAACTTATCTATGCCTTTCTCTAATCGTGTTTCGCAAAAACATATACATAAGACTGGTATAAACCTTTATCTCTCTAGAACCACATGTATCTCGAACAGCCAACTCTTGCTAAGACATCCTCAAACTTCCACTTTCATTTTTGCAAGAACAGTACACTTTTCGGTCAGAGCGCAACATCCAGAAACATTTTTGTAACGCTCTAACTTAGTCAGTTTGTATCAGTTTTCTAATTCACCTTCTCTTAGTACATAATATCTCACCTCTTTTCCTTGAAACTCACTTGTTTCTTTCAAATAGTCCCTTCAGTTTATCAAGACAATTTTGATTTCACATCCCTCTCCCCAAAACAACTACTCTAGGTTTGACTTACCAGTAAAACACGTCGTGTTCTTTACTCCATCACTTGCTCCATTCATGAAAATATGAAATAGATTCAAACCCAGAATAGACTCTCACAAGGTTTTACCTTAAATATCTTCGGGGTCTGCAGTAAATAAGTGACTCTCCTCTAGGAGCAGCTTTTCACCAAGATGTGTGTTCAGCTGACAATGTTTACATACAGAACATACTTGCCTAATTAGTTTATGAAAATGTTACCTGGAAGAGTGTTGCAAATTTTGCTAAAAGCCGAGTTATTCACATTTAGTGCTTCACCTGTCAAGCCAGTTAATCTACAACAGCAAAGTATTTAATCCCCTTTCTCCACATTATTCCTCCAAGGCTCTCTTAATCTGTAGTCTCCATTCCTTCTGCTGTATAAATTGTCCAGAATACACAGAGCACCACGGGATTCACTGGGGTACAAAGGGAAGCAAGAGAATTAAACAGGGTGATCTAGAGCGCACTTTCATATGTACTTTATCCAAGGGCAGTCTGGAATAAATGCATACCTGTTTTCCTGGATTCTCTGCTGTCCAGTCTGCGTCCTAATCACTAAGACAAAGATTCCCTCTCTTACAGACTGTCTGGAACTATTAGAACTTTGACTCTGCTTTGAATGTGCAGAGACTTCAAAGAAGGGGTGACTAACAAAGTAGTCTAATCTTGAAGTAGAATAGTGAGGGAATGACATATGTTTAAAGCTCAGTATTATGGGTTTTAATCACTCCAGGCAAAGACAGAACTTAAATTCAGGGCCTTTTTTATCCTGGCTTGTGCTTTAATTGCTGTTACTTCTAAAAGTGAGGTGGCAGCTCTTCGATCTACGTTTAGAAGGAAGGCAGCAGTAGCAATCTGATCTGAGAAAACCTACCGAATTGAAAACTTTTCAGGTAATAAAGGTGGATGAGCACACAAATCCTGAATCCCCACAGTGTCTGATACTGAGCTGTTCAGCACCACTAAGACTGGCTAATTTCTGTGAGAAACTACAAGCAGGTTGTTAAAAGCCTATGGAACTAATGTAAAACCAAAATTAGCAGTTTAGGCAATGCTGCCTTTGGAAGGTTGCTGAGATGAAAATCTTTTCTGAATACAGTACTGAGTTTAGCTTATTTCTCTTTAAGAGCTCCTTTAGCACCTGAAACCTTTACTGGGCCCAAACTGAAGCTATGGAAACTAACATATGAAGCAAAAATATAACTGAATCTTAAGGGGTCTCTCATTGAGCTGAACAGAACAGGCAGCTAGTTAAACATGAAAGTCCTGTCATTGAGTTCAGGCCTGGCAGTCCAGGGAAGTCAAGAGGAGCCTCCCAGAAATGGTAAAAATTCACCATCCATTAGCACCTCTTGTAATCAATGACAGAATTCTTAAGCAGCAGCAGCAGACTCAGGGCATGATCTAAACTTGTGTTATTTCTCTTGAAATGTTTTTATTCACAAATCATTTTAATATTTGATTCATGCTCAAAAGCTGGATAATTATTTAATGCATGAAGTTCATAATGATCTGTATCTACCCTGCTTCAGCAGTTACATTAATCAGAGAACAGTTGTGCAGTAGCTCAAATGACTTAATAAATTGCATAAGGAGGAGTTTATTTTTTCTTTTCTGTCCTAAATGCTGGATAACAATTACTGTTTAGTATATAAACAGGGCTATGCAGCAGGTAACACAACCTTAAACACTTTGAGAATCACTTCTAATCAGTTTTTCCTTAATTTTGCCTGCTGTGTGGAAAATTCTAGTATATTTGTAGAATAATTGTGTTGATTTGCTAAATCACAACTCTTAAATGGAAGCAATGGTCACAATTTGGGGCACAGATTTTAAAGACATAAGAAATTAAAGCAAATAGATCATGATTGGCCAATTGTCATAGGTCATTATAATAAACACATTGATAATTACACATTTGCACATTATCAAAACACATTTTCTTTACTCCTGGTTCCTCACAGTACAGTGAAGTTTAAATACCCTAACTGCACAACATTTTAAATATTAAAGTTATCCTTGTGGTTCCCCACTGCCTTTCACCTGACACACTGATGATATCCTCGTAGCCAATAAAGTCAGAGAAGTCAGAACTCAAAATAGGGACTTCTTGCAACAAACAGCTCACACAGTTCATAATTTGAAGGCAAGCATCATCAGCTTTCATGAAATATACATTAAAATGTAAAGGCTTACCAGAAGTAGGTGGTTAATGAGGGTCCAGTGTTTTCTGCGTCATTAAAACAGCAATACCTACTGGTAAACCTTTGCCTTAAACTGTAGTTATGCTACTACTGTTCCTTAGATGCCCATGACAGCAAAAGCTGCAATACTGTATGGAACTTTTTAAATACCTTAAACTCACACTAAGCAGACAATCTTGTGAGTTGCTGGTCTAATCTTGCCAGTCTCCATTTGTGTGCAGTGCCAGGATAGTTGGGAAATGCTGTCTCTCTTGTCTTCCCGGATTGGGGGAACTCTTCTTTGCAGCCGTGGGAAGAATTCTGCAGACCTGAGACAGAGGATAGGGGAAAGCTGTGTTTCAGATAGTGCCTCTATCAAATATTTAGCAAAACCACAGTACAATTTTTCCTGCAGGACAAGAGGAAATGGCCTCAAGTTGCTCCAGGAGAGGTTTAGATCGGACATTAGAAGAAATTTCTTCATCGAGAGGGCTGTCAAGCACTGGAACAGGTCGCTCGGGGAAGTCATGGAGTCACCATCCCTGGAGGTAGTTAAAAGACCTGTAGATGTGGTGCTTAGGTAACCTGGTTCAGTGGTGGACTTGGCAGTATTAGGTTAATGGTTGGACTTGATCTTAAAGAAAATTTCCAACCTAAACAATTCTGTGATTCTGCGATTCTATGATATCGCCTAAACTTGTCCAAATCACCTCTTCAGACACTGCAGACTAACTATGCCCTTTGTTTGTCTCTGCTCACTTCTCAGTAAAAGCACAACAACATGAGGAATGAGTCAGATTATTTTCTTACAGTACCAAGTTTTGGTACTAGAATTAAATATCAGGTTCAAGTGCCCAGCTCCCGTAGGTGTGCGTCAGCACACCAATTAGGCATTTAGGGTCCATTCATTGCCAGTAATGATCTCAGCACTTCTGGAAAGACTGGCCGGGAAAGTTTGCCTGTTTAACTCCTCAATACCTCTCTGGAGTTTAAACATTTAAGGCACCCCACAACAGTAATCAAACATTGGTCAGATCTGCAGTGTAGATACCTGTATGTGAGTTAGTCACAGAAGTTGCTTTTAAGAGAAGTTAAACTGGCACTAATGAGTGTGACTCACCTCATTCTGCAGTCGATGCCTAAAGCAGACGAATCCTGCTGTAAAACTGCCATTTTTTTGTCCACTGCCTGCAAAGTAGTTTGAGAAAATGCACTTAGATGCAGTCATCTCAACTTAGGTTCATCAGAAGTTAGCTAAGATGAAACACACACTACGTGTTTCCTTCTCCTTAAGCTGCAGACCTGAGAGTCCTGTTCTGGGGATTGACTTCCCAATGGGCATGGCCTTTTCTTTTTTAAGAGCTGAGGACGAACTACGCTTTGTAGCCTAATGATTAGCATGCTTTGCCTTGTCTATCACATCTTGGGCAGGAGCTGTAACCACCAGGCTGCAGGCTTTGGCAACCATGCCTTTTCTCCTCCTGTTGAAGCTGCCCAGTTAGGTAGTCAGGATTGCAAGAAACACAGGCAGAAAGGGAAGCATGATTTAGCATACTGATTAGGCACTCAGGAGCAAAAAGCAAGAAACATGGATTTATTCTGCTGATTAGGTACTTGTCAGGGAGAAATCTTACATTTTGGTCCCTCCTCCCTTGATTATTGGTATTTTAATACTATTTCTAAATAACAACATGTGAACAGTTCAGGAAGCAACATATAGCCAATGCCTATAACTTCTATGGGTCTCAGATTGCTTCCACACAGCTTGTAGCTCAGCTAAACGAGCTCCAATGTTCATAGCAGTGATTTTCACTGTAATTATGCTAAGGTTTTACAGTAATCATACTGCAGGAACTCAAACTTCTGGAAATACCCTTGTGATTTTTTACAAATTCAGCCAGATTTTTTCAGTGCATTGAGTATTTATTGTCTCTTCAAAACATATTCAGATTCATTTAACATAGCCAATTATGAGCTGCCTGAGGGGCTTACATAAACGCTTCATCGACCCTTCTGAAGTTAGTCCCATTAAACATGAATGAGTCCAAGCTGGACTTGTTTGGTTGCTGGTTTCTGAACTTTCCCAGTAGGCACTGAAAAAAATGCAGCTATTACACATTAAGAAATGTCTTTCTTTGTGCAGCTCTGTTCATTTTTTTTCTTTTTTTTTTTTTAAAAATAGAGAAAATTAAAACAAACAAAGCACACATTCCAGCCACAATTTACTGAAATCTCCAGCTTATTTTGAATTTTCTATTCCCTTAGCGTAAAAAACCTCTTCAAGGAAGAAGTCAAAGTGCCTTTGGTAGCCACTAGGAGTACAACACAAATAAAGAATGCCAGCAACAAGCAGTCCTCTGAGAATTTGAAAAGCATCTTGAAGCAAAGAAAACACTATTCCAGCTTAACTTCCCATTAAAAAATGTCTATTGTAATTTGAGCATTAGTCAGGTACATCCATAAATCTCATGTGATTTCTGCATTTGGCAGCATGAAAAACATCACGTACATTGCAGCACTTGAGCATATGCTTGTATCTACCTGTAGACAACAACAGACTAATGGAAAAATATGAAATTAAATCTCTGTCTAAGAGCTTTCCTGAACCAAAGATGAAGTCTTTAAGTAAAACCTAACTCTTAAGGAATAATTACAAAAAGGACAATCTTCACCGTCTTACAGAAAGAACAAGAATTTAATATTCTTCCTTAACCTGCATTAAGTTACTGTAAACCATGGAGATTTTACTCACTATTATTTTATTACATTAATAAATAACAACCAACGTCAAGTATCTAGTGTTTTTCACGTGAGAATTTATAGTAAGAGACAATGAATGTAAAATCCACTTGGAAAAAGAAAAGTTAAGCCCTCTAACAGGGAACTCTTCGCAAAACAAAGAAGAAAAATGTCAGCTATTGGTTTTTCATTCTCATTGATCTACCCGTTTTATTAGGGTTTTGAATATAAATGTTCTTTTTCTGAAAAATATCCTTAGATTCCCATGATAAATATACTTTTCTTTAAAAGTGTTTTATTTTAATATGTCTTTTAGTATTTAGGAACCCCAAAACCTTGAAGTAGAGGACTTTAACAAAAGAACTAGTTCTGCTGTGAATCAGTAGTGGGAAATTGCAAATCATCTCACGGTATTGCCCCTATGTAAGAGGAAGAAAATGTTTTACAAATTATCTGGTTTTTCTTCTCAGTGTTGTAGCTGCCATATTTTCCATCTCTCTCTCACCATTCAACAAGCTGTCTTGAAAAATCCTAACAGTTTTTGGCAAAGAGCCATATTTCATACATGCTTAATTGAAGATCTTGGTCTAATCTTTGCTATGCCATACGTATGCATTTTAAGTAAAGTGTAAGTAACTGGGACTGTTATTAACTACTAAAGAAATGCAAATGGATTACATAATGTATTTCTGTAATGCGTGTATTTTGAGCCAATAAAATGACCTTTGAAAATTACTGAGATGTGTGAAAATGCCATTTACTGTAATAGGAATCGCAAAAGAAGGTGAACTGTAGGTGAGGCTTAACACTTCCTAAATTTTCAAAATCTAGGCAGCATTCAAAGGCCGTGCTGCGAATATTTAATCACCTTTAGGAAATATATGCTGTACGCATGCATCACGCAAAAGTGTTGAGCTTTGTTGCCTTCACATTTAAACCAGCATGGTCTCCCATTTTAACACTTTCCTATTAATACTACATTAGTTTCTATCCAGAAACGGAAGTAGATGTGTGGTATTAGAAGAGACTACCCGAATACAAGCATGGCTTTTGACAAGATGTGACATTTAGAAAGTAAAAAGTCACTGACTCAAATATCTTACAGTTTAAAGAATGATGTAAAGGCAATGACATATTTGGAGATTCTGAGGCCATTTTGTGATTTATTCCCCTAAACTGTAAAATTAAAATTCAGCTTTCACTTAAAGTATAGATTCAGGCTGTTGAAAAAGCTAGCTTACCCTCTTGTCAAACTTTCCACCTCTTTTGAGAACATCATGAATTTTCCAAAGGTGAAGTTTTACAGTTGAGGTTTTTTACAGGTGAAGTTGTTGTGAATTGGGTCATTGATGAAATTTATTATCAAAGTGATTCTTTATTTCCACAAATGATTACATGAATAAAAGAGAATAGATTCTCCTAATCACATGTAGAACTAATGAATAAGTCGTATGCAATCAGTATTAGTTAAGATTGCTGTTATTTTTTTAAATACCTGCAACTGTATAGTGTAACTTATAGAAGGACAAGACCAATGGCTCAAATGAACCTTAAAAAATACTGGTGTGAAAATATGCAGCCAGTCATGTCCAGAACTTACCAGACAGTTGCAAACTAAGATCCATAGGAGACAGGATCAAAATAAAAGTCCATAAAGCACAGAGATGCCATGATTTGAGCACTGGCCTTTCACACAACCTTGGTCTCACTACCACAGCCCTTTACATAAAGGTATTCACCGCAGGTGAACAGTTTCAAAAGGAATACTTTGGCTGGTGTCTGACAGTGAACAATGTGAAGTCCGAAAGCTGAAGACATTTTGCATTGATTAAAAAAATTTAAATGTTTTCAGGTTTGTATGTCGTGTTTATATGTCCTTATTAGAAACACTGCATGTACGCATTTTTTCCTTTTTTTAAGGAATTAGTAAAAATAAAGGATTGCACTTAGAATAATTCTTTTATATGAGGTTAAGCTTGAAAGGATAAAGCAGAAATCATGGAGTGAAATCTTTAAAGAAACATTGTATAATCTCCAAAGTGAGCATCTACAAAGTCACCAGTTAGAATCTTAAAAACCTTGTTTGATGAAATCTAACCTTTTCTCATCTACAGAAGGTAAATGAGCAGAAACCGTACAGAAATTAGTATGGAAGGCAACCAGACATGTTTCTTTGCCTTGTCATTGCATGACAACAGTAAGAATTGACAAGATAAAATAAGAAATTTTTTAAAATCAGCCTCACTGGAGGACTACAAATCATAGTGGTTTTAACTATAGCAACAGGACTCTGTGCAGTCTCTGCAGTGAAAAGACAAGATTTATTCCTGCGTATTACTGCCTTAGAAACTAACGATGCTTTGAATTTCACTAACGTATCACTTATGGCCCAAAGGGAGCATTTTGATCACCTGCTTTACCTTCTACGCAGCTGCATTGACATTTTTTCATTATTTTAATAGGTCTTCATACGTCTGTGTGCTGAGCACCTTCAAATCACAATGAAATTGTCAATGCAAGTTTCAGTTTCACAGATCTTAAGGCTAGAAAAGACCATTTTAATAATTTTGTCTGATTCCCTGCATAACATAGGCCATTATTTTTACCAAGTGATTCCCAAATAAAGCGCATGAATTTTGGTTGAGGTAGATAATATCTTCTGGAAAATAATTAAGTTTTTATTACAAGTGCTAAAGATTCCATCATTATCCTCAGGAAAATGCTGTCATTTTTAGATCCCATAACCCATCATTTCTAATTGCAACTTGTTTTCAGTATTCAACTGTTACATATGTTATATTACATTACATTATGTTGCATTACGTTACATTATATTACATTACACGAGATTTTTTTATCTACTTAAGAGCCCTGAGGAAAGGCTGAGATGGTTTATGTTTTAATATTTTAGTAGGCATTTGTCCATCATATTCAACTTCTTTTAATCTTACCGCTAATAGTCTTTGTGCCAAACACGTTTGATGACAATTCCTTATTCTCTTCATCAGCACCACTTTCTTGCCCTTGAAAACACTTTCAGACATTTTTCTTTAAAAATTATTTTGGGTCATATTAGCATCTCTCTCTAGAAAAATCCATCCAGAGGCAAAAATTCCTTTTAATCTAATAGTGCCATATATGTAATGAAAGAACTTGCATGACAATGCTAGATTTTGCTGCAAATTCTCACATTTCATACACATGCCTAAAATTATTCATACTTAGTTCAACACATATGGTCCAACAGGTTTTCAGAGCAAATAAAGCCAACAGAATGACCACAGAATGACAGCAACAGAAGAACAAAAGGTATTGGCAAGCTGTAGAGTAAAGCCTTTAACATTTTAATCAATACGGTGTTATTATTAGTAGTGTTACTGTAATTCAAAAACAAATTCAAAGTCAGGATGAAACAAGCAGATGATGGAGACATTAATTTGATCACTATGTCTACAACACTATATACTCTTCAAAAGCAGGTTTGTATTGGAAAGTTTTCATGCAGTATCTATGATAAAATTGGAAAGTATATTTTTACCATCACAACTGTGTTACAAAATCCTGCACTCCAGTGCAGTGTTGTGCACCAATGTAAGCCTTTTTACATGTATATAACTACACTTAAATTTGAAGCTCTTTTCTATCTTAGAAAGGCTAAAATGGGCAAATCCCTGCTGTGACAGACTAAGCCTAAGAGACACTGAGAAAATAACGCAGTAGGTTAGTAAGTATAGTCCCATGGCCAAAACAGCATGAGAGAGAAAAAGAAAAATTATGCAAAGAAATACAAACAGATTCTAGAAATGCTGCTAAATCAGCCAAAATAATACATACAGTACATACCATTTCTTGAACTACATGGAAATGTGAGGCTCTTCTTTGAAAGCAAAACTGTGTGTAAAGTCAAAAAGAGAATTAGCAAACTGAACTCCTTATCAATGGAGCTGTAAAGAGCTATTCATTAACATAGTGTTTGGACATGGCATGATACATGTTTAAAGTGGTGGCTGGGATGATGTGAACAACAGACCCGTTATTGACCTCCTGAACAAATGCAATCTTACTGAGAATTCATAAGTATGCAAAATGTCTTACTATTATAAAGTAAATCTGGACATCAAAGTTTAAATCAGAAAAGGAAATAATTTTTTTGTATACCAAATCATTAGAAACACTGCAGAGTAGCAAACACAGAACAATAACGAAGGCTCCCTTAACAATAATTCAACGTGAAGCCTCATGGTCAAATGTATATAAATATTGAAAGTTCTTTAAACCAATAAAAACCCCAAACTGATGTCCACCCTATTACCAGAGTCACAAATTACATAACTAACTTAAACTAATGCTAACTTACTCATTAATTTTTTTTAGTATTATGGACATTGACAGGTTAGCCTGATAAGTTCTGGAGACGATCTTCACACCAGAGCACTAATGCTGATTCAGGGGCTTTCTCAGTATCGAAATGCTAGAAGGAAAACAAAACCTGAACCTTATTTAGGGCAATCTCCCAGAAAAAAAGAAAAGAGCGGCTCAGTGGTAGGGGATGAGATGTCGACTTTGATTTCCACTGCTAGGACTGTCTTTCTTTTCCAGTCATGTTCTTCCATAAACGTGCACATGTGCCATGGGACAAGGGTTTAACCAGTGCTGCTTTTCTCATTCTGTGCTTCTAGCTGTCTGCTTGCTCCAACAGGAGGGACCTCTGCCACTCCTCAAAACTTCCTGTAATTTCGATGTGCTTAGTGGGGGTCAAGCCTCCTCAAGATGAGGAGGACCCTGAACGTAGGCTTTTGGGATGTTTTTGGCATCGTCATGTGCTGGAAAAAGAGATGATCTTTCTCCATTAGGCATCTACCTACAGCAGAACGCTAGGCAGCCTGAATCCCACACCAGGTGTCCTTTGTTTTTCCTCTCAATTCCCCACACGGACAACAGAGAGAGATGAGGTGTAACTTGGGTTCTCAGGGTGGCTTCCAGATGTATTCAGAGATTCCCTCCTCTTTTCACTCTCTGAAACAGAGAATGTTAGGTCTACTGGGGCCACAGGTAGGAGCGTAGTACCATTATTTAATCACAAAAAGTATTTGAATGGACAATTGCCAGTCTTTTGAGAAAATGAATACTAAATGCTGAAAGCAAGAAAGTGATTAAAAATTCTGTTTGTGTGTTTGATCACAGTGGCATTGAGAGCATGAAAGACCACGCACTGTGATTAGACCGTGTAAAGCCATACCACTCTTTTTTTCTAATTTTTTTCCCCGGAGACCACAGTGGCAGTTTGTGGGATAAGACTTCAGCTATTTTTCAAACGAATTGTGATTGCTTGTATTACCTTGGAAATACTGTTATATAGCAAAGTTTTCAAAAAATACTTGTGCTGAACAGAAAACCACCAGAGTAGTTGTTTTGCTAGGGAAAGGTTAAACAGGCTTCTCACTGGCAACTGGGAGTTGCATGTCTATCTTGTCAAGCTGTTGGGCAGTAATTCTGGGATATTTCAGTGGATTAAGCTAGCTGAATTCTCTGTGCATTCTAGAGGAACAATCTACTCATTTCAGATGATAGGAGAGTTTTTAAAAACTGAGTTGTGTCTGCACAAACAGGAGGTTTTATTTCTCCAATTATGAAATGTTGTAGTATTATTTTGCACTAGGAAGGGCGATTTTATTCCCAATGAGCTATATTCATTATAATTTTTTCTTGGTATTGAGAATATGTTTAACAATGTTTTGCATACAGAAGCCAAAGAAGGGTAATTATTTATCGGTCAATGTATTCTAAATAGTTTCGTTTATGCTATGACACAGAACATTTGCAATCTCACAGTTATTATGCCTTGTTGTAAGGCATAATAACTATAATTTCTCCTGTGTTTAAAACATTGCTTTCATCCTTACTAAATGCAAAAGTAGAAATAAAGACAATATTAGGAATTACCTGTCTTTTCACAGAACTGAATCAAATTTCCTCTAACCAAAGCAGTTATTATATCAACTATTGCCTTGCACCTGCAATTCATCTGTGTGCAACCTAACTGACAATGAAATTTGTGCTTTCTTTGTGACAGGTGTGTAGTGATTTGGAAAATATACAATATTATGGAGACAGACATCATGATAGGCACAGAAAACATGGCCACAGGGGAATTTTGGTGAATGGGGTCTTCCTTTTCTGAACTGCCTCACTTTTGATCTAATAAGGCCCTTATTAAGCTCCCAGAAATTCTACAAGATGTCTGAGAATGAGCTACAGTTTCATGGTTTGTTTGGGGTTTGCTTTTAAATTTTTATCCGTTCATTAACACATTTACCCACATGTTACACCAGGGTCTGTGTTCTTATCTGATGCATGTTGAAGAGATTGTGTTGTATGATCAGATACAGGTGATAATCACAGTTATGATAAAATTAATTGAAGGACACAATGTTAATACAGTTACGGGATTCCATGTTTGCTTTATTGTGAACTAGTCTTGTATAGTAAAAGCAACAAAATTCAATTTAGTAACTGTAAGAAAGGCATTGAATCAACACTAAGATGAAAAGGTCATGTATTACAATAAAAGCATCACAAACTCATTTAAACTTACTCGCATATAGATTTTCATTACAAGCCATACAAAGCAATAAAAACAAGTTAGTAAATGATGAAAGAAGAAAGTGGATGGGAATGTGTCTGTGCATATGGTTGATTAGGAACATTATCCATGAATGCATCTAAAAATAAAAGAAAAAAAGGAAATTACAATATTTTTCTCCAAATGAAGGCTTTAAAAAGCTCCCCAGAATGCTCTTTCAAGTATAATGAAGACATTTTCTCTTCAATATATGGCACCAAACTGAAAGTTTTTTTCTCTTTTCTTAAAAGATAAAATTAAAGATATATAACTTCTTAAATCATATCTGTTGTATGGTACACTGGTATGATATCTGGAGTGTTGGTAAGAAACAAAACATTCTCTACAGTTTGTTTACAAGAAAAATTCTATGAAAATTATTCTTTGTCCTCATTTACTAATGACAGAAGAAGCTGTATGTCTCTTAACGCACAGCCTGGCTGTACAAAAAATAGATGTTATCACAGTATCTGTCTTAAATAAGAAGAAAATTGATTTAGTTCTTCTAGTATATTTTTCATTCCTTTGTTAATGTTTTTGCTAGCTCTGCAGTAAAGAACAACTCTTCATCTTCTATACTAGTTCCTTCTTCTTATTCAGAAGCATGATTAATTTACATCACTCAGAAAAATTACCTAGAAAACCTGTGCCACCATCTTCCTAAAAACGAGAACACTTCAACTTTGTCCTCACTAGAAGGAATAAAACTTATAATAAAACTTTATAACTTTAAGACCACAAGTATACACTTCCAGATTAGTAATTCCTTTTTAAAGTGTCCATATCTGAGCATCTGATAAAGTAAATGGTAAAAGCCAGGAGGAGAAGGAAGTTTCTCAGATCTTCTTATTCTAGAAAATTGGTTACTTTTCAAAAATATAAAGTCTGTTTTCTTAACTTGAATGTTAGAACATAAATTTTGAAATAAAAGAGGATAATATTGGTCAAGGATAAACAGAGTTTTATTTTTTGTCTCTCGTTCTATAAGGCATGTAGAGTAGGATTTGGGGGGTTTCAGACCTAGTTCGTAGCATGGCTCATAAGTCAGCCTATTTTTCCTCATTAACAAAAAAATTATTCATAGAACAGAACCATAGAATGGTTCGGGTTGATAGAGACCTTAAAGGTCATCTAGTTCCAACCCCACTGCCATGGGCAGGGACAACTTCCACTGAATCGGGTTGCTCAAAACCCCATCCAACCTGGCCTTGAACACTTCTAGGGATGGGTCATCCATGACTCCTCTGAGAAACAGGTTCCAGTGCCTCACCACCACCACCACAGTGAAGAACTTCTTCCTTACATGTAATCTAAATCTACCTTCTTTGAGTCTGAAGACATTATCTCTTGTCTTATCACTACATGCCCTTGTAAAAAGTCCCTCCCCAACCTTCTTGTATGTCCTCTTTAGATACTAGAAGACTGCTCTAAGGTGTCCCAGGAGTCTTCTCCAGACTCAACAAGACAACTCAGTCCAACAGGTCAATGGCCTTCTTATGTTGGGGGCCCCAGAGCTGAACACAGTACTGCAGGTGGGGTCTCACAAGAGGGGGAGAATCACCTCCCTCAGCCTAATGGTTCTGCTGCTTCTGATGCACCCCAGAATATGGTTGAATTTCTGGGCTTCAAGTACACATTGCTGGGTCATGGTGAGCTTCTTGTCAATAAATACCTCAAGTTCTTCTCCACAGGGGTGCTCTCAGTCCACTCATCACTCATCCTGTATTTGTGCTTGGGAATGCCCCTACCCATGAGCAGTGGTTTGCACTTGGCCTTGTTAAATTTCATGAGATTTGACAGACTCATCTCTCAAGTCTGTCAGGGTCCCTCTGGCATCCATTCCCTCCAGCATGTCAACTGCTGTGTCAACCACACAGCTTAATGTCATTGACAAAGTGGCTGAGAGTGCACTCAATCTCACTCTCCTTGTCGTTGACAAAGATGTTAAAGAGCACCTGTCCAAATACCAACCCCTGAGGAACACCAATCGTCACTGATCTCCACTTGGATATCAAGCCATTGACTGCAACATTTGAGTGTGACCATCCAGACAATTCCTTACCCAGTGAGCAGTCCATCCTTCAAATCCATGTCCCTCCAATTTAGAGACAAGGATGTTGGGCAGGACAGTGTCAAATACTTCACACAAATCCAGATAAATGACCCAACTACAAACATGTAGTTTACTGTTTAACCTTGGGCAACTTATTGCAAAGTAATTTTAAAAATAGAAGCTAAATATTTTTATCATGGGATATAAAGTAATGACTTTACATATAAAAAAAAAAGGCTGAAAGGAATTGTTTAGTCACTTGTTAATTGAGTACCTCTCGGTAGTTCAACATTTTCTCCAAAATTTTATCCTGAAAAAGTATCCAAATGCTTTTAGTCCGCTCAGTTTGGGACTCTCCATGAAAACTCAGCAATTAACTGTTGGTGTGACAATACTTATGTAGCAACTCAGCCATTAGCAATGACTGCCTTTGAAATAAAATAAATAAACAAATGGCAAAAGCTTAGTCATCTCAAGAACACGGGATCATCCTTCATTTTCACTGATTGCCATGAATGATCATCAGTCCAGCAATTCGCAGAGCAACACAGAGCACACAAGTGAGTTGGTCCTTGGTGTCTGGGCACCAGGATCCAGACTCTTCCCTGCTGCCTTCGAGATGCATCTTGAAAGAGACTGGGTCAGCTCCCTTGGGAAAGGGTGTCTTCCACAGACATGGATTCCTCACATACGGATTTCTTTATATTTACTGGAGATAGGAAGATACTTTTACTGTCTCACCCTAAAGTAGATATGTAAAATGGGACAGAAGGGTTGTAAACAAACTGCCTATTTCACCAAAGGAGGCTACAAAACCATTTATGCCCAGCACAGAATTGCCTCACTTCTGAAAAGGAACAAATTGTTCATCTATTCTTTTCATGTTTTTTCATTCTTAAGGGTGGATCACTCTAGTAAAGGATTTTAAGAACAGAAATGAGTATTTGGTGATGTAATGATGATGGGAGAGGGCATGACCAAGTAGTTTAAAATTCTAAACAAGGGAAGCAGTTTTTAATCTTCATCAGGACTGGCCTAGCTTTCTGAACCAAGAAATAAACATTATCTTGCTGTCTCTTATTACAAGCTAAAAATCTCCTTGCTTAAAAGAAAGACAAAACGAAACATTGGGCTGAAATATGCAAATATATTGGAAAGCCAAACACATTTTCTGAAGGATGTAGTAAATACACGATAATTTCACATTCCAGAGAACATGGAATTTCTTCTTCACTGAGGTACATTTTAACATTTTCTTGGCTACATTTCAGACAACTGAATGCCTTTGGGACAGTCAATCTGGATGTCTACCTGTCCTGGCTTGAGTTAGAACAGAACTAATTCTGTTCAGCGATTTCACTTCTCAGCTCAGTCTCTCCTCAGTGACGGCACTTTCTGAAGTTAACGGCGTGTCTGTGCAGACAGTGTCTGCTTCTAGCAGTGACAACACTTGATGTTTACAGTCACTACCAGGGACTGGTCTGCAGAAAGGCTCTTGCTTAGACTTGCTCCTGTGCAGACCAAGGTCACTGCTCAATCCTGTGTCCCACGGTGGGGTGCAGTGAGTTAGAAGCTGCACCTGCGGGGAGGAGCAGACAGGACAGGTGACCCTGAACTGACCAGCAAGGTGCTCCATTCCATCTACATCATATTTGGTATAAAGCTGAGGGATCACAAGGGTCAATGCCTCTTCTTCAATTCAATGCCTCAGTATCTGAGGAAGACTCTGTTCTGCCTTTGATCCCAATCTGTGCATTCCTGAACCGAGTTCCAGAATCCAGCTCCTGCATCTAGACCTCATCTGCTGCTGAGTCCAGGCTGGGCCTTACCCAGCATCTCTCCACAGCATCATAATTGCCATCAGGTGGGTTGGGTTTGGTATTGGCATTTTATATATTTCATTTTGTTGTTATTATTTTTCTATTTTGTATTTATGTTTATTATTATTTTTATTAAAGCAGTTTTAGTTTTCTTTTCTAATCCATAAGTCTGTCTTCCTTATTCCCATTCTCTTCCGCTTTGGAGAGGGAGAGGGGTTAATAGAGAGCATCTGTCATTTGCCTACTGGCCAGCCCAGCCGTAACCCTTGACACTAATACAAAAGACGTTTACTACAGGTATTGTCAGCTTCTCAAAAAAAAAAACCCCAGAGTTACTATTCACAATGCTGGAATGAGCAAAATTAATATGTTTATCTTACAAGATGGTAAAAAACCTTCACCCTCTCAACTATAATTTAAATAGTACCAGCACTATGAACAGGAAATAGTTGCCTCAACTTTCACTAGCAAGACTGGCTTCGACAAATCCCAGATTCTCTAGATCAGGGAGGAAAGTCTGGATAAATCAATACTTACCATTGATAGAAGAGTATCAGTTCAGGGAATACTTCAGCAAACTGGACACACATAAATCCATGGGCCATGATGGGAGGCACCCACAAGTGCTGAGGGAGATGACTGATGTCATTGCAAGGATACTTTTGATTATATTTAGGTGATACTTTTGATTATATTTGGGTGATCATGATGATAGAGAGGTGCCTGAGGATTGGAGGAAATCAAATGTTCCTCTTATCTTCAAGAAGGACAGGAAGGATGACCCAGGTAACTACACACCAGACAGCCTCACCTTGAACCCTGGGAAATTAATGGAGCAGTTAATCCTGAGAATAATTTCCAGGCCACTGAAAACAAGATGATCAGGAACAGTCAGCACGGCTTCACCAAGGTGAAGTTATGTTTGACCAACCTGATAACATTCTACAATGAACGGATTGGCGTGGTAGACAAGAGGAGAGAAGTGGGTATTGTGAACCTTGACTTCAGTAAGGCTTTT
>NW_010418154.1:1864-20095 GCF_000710305.1 Buceros rhinoceros silvestris | reverse complement strand
CACTCTTTCATCTCTTCTGTCATAGCTTCTCTCTTTAGCTGCTCATAGAGAAGGTGATAAATATAGGCTAGATAGGCATTCAGTGAAGTGGACTGAAAACTGTCTGAATGGTTCAAATGATGGTGATCGATGTCAAGAAACTTATTGGGAGGACAGTAACTACTGGTGTACCTCGAAGATCAATAGTGGGTCTGATTCTGGTCAACCTCTTCATTAATGAACTGGATGATGGGGCACAGTGCATCCTCAGCAGGTTTGCAGATGACACAAAACTGGGAGGAGCGGCTGATACACAAGCAAGTAGTGATGCCAGCCAGAGTATCCTCAACAGGCTGGACAAACTGTTTGATGGGAACACCATGAAGTTCAGCAAGGGGGAATGCAAAGTCCTGCAGCTGCAAAGAAACAACCACATATACCAGTACTTGATGGAGGCTGACTAGCTGGAAAGCAGCTTGGTGGAAAAGGACCGGAGGGTTGAACGTAAGCCAGCAGTGGGCAGTGTCCTTGAGGCAAAGAGGGCAAATGGTATCCTGGGTGGTATGAAGAGGAGTGTTGCCAGTTGTTTGAGGGAGGTGATCCTCCTCCTCCACTCAGCACTGATGAAGCCACACCTGGAGTAACACCTGGAGTATTTGGTCCAGTTCTGAGCACCCCCATACAAAAGAGATATTTAGCAAGTCCAGCAAAGGGTCATAAAGATGATTAAGGAATGAGAGCATCCTTCATACGAGGAAAGGCTGAGACAGATGGGACTGTTCAGTCTGGAAAGAGAAAGCTCAGGGTAGGTCTAATCAATGTATAGAAATAGCAAGGGTAGGGTTCAAAGAGGATGGAGTCAGGCTCTTTTCAGTGATACCCAGTGGCTGGACAAGAGGCAATGGGCACAAACTGAAACACTTGAGAGTCCATCTGAACATCAAGAAACACCCTTTTACTGTGAGGGTGGCTGAGTACTGGCACAGGTTTCCCAGGAAGGTTGTGGTGTCTCCACCCTTGGAGATATTCAAAAGCAATTTGGACACGGTTCTGGGCAATCTGCTTTCGGTGGCCTTGCTTGAGCAGGGGTATTGGGCGAAATGACTCCAGAGGTCTCTCCCAACCTCAACCATTCTGTGATTCTGTGACTATAGCAATCTCTGTGGCAAAATACTTCACTGCTGTGATAGTTTCACCACTCACTATTGTAAAACAAAAAATGTGACGTACATTAACCCTACAAGACAAAAATATTTTATCATGACTATAACTGTTTTCGAGAAAATAATTATGTTGAAATTGAGAAAGATTTCATTTAAGGCACTGCAGTCCAGTACGTATTTTAGGATCAGAGAAGACGGTGATTATCACTACTTAAATTTCCCCCTTTTTTACGCCGATTAAACAGGTTTTATTTCAGGTTCATTCTGGAAAACAATTAGCTATGTCCTTCCAATGGGGCATAACCAATGATGCATAGAATTGTAAAAATGCACACATGCACTAGTTCGAAGGTGGAGATTCCAACAAAAATTTCTAAAATTTGAACAGAGGAAAATTAAGTATTTTTTCTTAAATAAAATATGCCCAGATTTGAAATGGTGAGTTTAGCTGACATAGTACTAAGGATTAATACTGAGAGACAGATTTATTCCTGCAGAAATAAGCAAAGTCCTGACTCTAATGCATTTAAATAAAAATAAAAATGTATTACTAGTAGATTTCCCTTTTCTAATTTCAAACGCTGAGTAAAAGTAGATGAAATTATTTCAAAGAAATAGATTAGATGCATACGATCTTTTAATTTCTTACTATTTAAGTTAATATGTAAGAGGCTAAAATCCCATATAAATATTAATAATGCTGTCAAACTTCAATTGTTAATTAATTGTCTTTTCATTTAGTCTTCTTTAGAATCAAATCCGCATTAACAATATTTGCTAAGGAGAAAAAAATAAAATTCTCACATAGTAAAGTACCACTTATTCTCATCATTTTGTAATACGATGACTTCTTCATGACATTTTCCCCACATCGTGAGCCATGACTCTTGTACCTCTTGGTCATAGCTTGCTGTAGATCCATGGAATTTCAGGTATTTAATAGCATTTGTGTCATAAATGGAAAAAAAAAGCTCTGAGATTTAATCAGATCATTACCACTTAACATAAGGCTCTTACAGTAGAACAAGTCTGACATTAATAAGGGTTTGAAAGTTAATTAAGTTTTTCTAAGCAAAACTGCTTATGACATATTTAACCTCTTGGTGAAAAAGAATGATTTTTCTGCCAGTACTTTCAGTCGTCTTCGTTGTGCATGAAAATGGTTACTGTCTTATTACTGTTTCCAAAATTTTAGACAGCAGCATTAAGTTAGACCCATAAGAATCTTCCCAAGTTTCAGAAGAAATGCTTGTCTACTGTGTTTAATTATTAGCTCCTTTGTCTTCATTTCACTAATTTAGGCCTCCATATTGACATTATGTTGTTTTACATTAATTCCGAAAATTCCTTATGCGTACACTTAGTTCTGTAATGAGATGTTTCCATATGTCAAAGTACATACTATATTTTACTGAAGGACTTCAACTTTTCATAAATGTTCTTATAAAATAAAAATTCAGAAAATATTTATTTATTGTGCTATATAGTCATTTTATTACACAAAAATTAGATATAGCGGAAATGTCAAGATCATCCTCAAGGCAAAGTCATCTATAAGTGCCATTCCTGGCAGGGGAGCTATGCTTAGATATGAGTGGAAATCTACAGCCTTCCTGGGCAAAGGATTCCTGTGCTTTAATCTGCTGATCATTAGGCTTTTTTCCTCTCCCTGTTTTAATCAGCCTTTCTTGCTTCATCTGAAAATACAGTCTGTCCTGCTCTCCTAGTTCATGAGGAGTGTAGGTATTTTCTCTCTTCATCATTACTTAAAACACCTGAAGGCAGTAACCATTTTCCTTCTATACCTTTGCTGTAGCTTAAATAAATCATCCCATAGCTTTCGATCCTTTCTTTTAGATATTTTTTTCTATACTCCTGATCATTGTCTCTGTTTTCTGCTCTAATCTTCCCAACTGGTACACACTTTTTCTCTAGTGCAACATACAAATGCTGGCATTAAGTCTTTTTCTTATTTTCGCATGTAACTTCAGACCTCTTTTTTGAAACCTGTTCATGAGCCTGCTGTTCCTTTACTGGCTTCATATTGCTGATTATTTCTGCCTAAGTGCTGTACCTTGTATTTCATCCAATTTTTAGGCCATTTCTCCAATTTGTCAAGATAATTTTGAACTTTATTCCTGTCTCCATCCTTCTGATGTCTCTCAGTTTCATGACATCTGCAATTTTAATAAGCGTATTTTCCATTTCAATTCAATTTCAGTTCAATTTGTTAATAAAAAACATTGAACAGAACTAGACCTATGACAGTACCCTCTATATTCCCACCTGACCTTTCTTTCTTTTTTGACAGTGAAATATTGCCAAGGACTCTGTGGGTTCTGTTAGCAAAGCTGTCTAACACCCACCTGGTAGTTTTCATCTGGACTACGATTCCAGAGTTTGCTTATGAGAATGTCACAAGAGACAATTTCAAATGCCCTGCAAAAGTCAATATATAACATCTCCTGCCCTTCCTCTGTTCACAGTTCCTGCAGTTCTGTCACGGAAGGAAATTAAGCAGGTTTGACATGACAAATTAGTGCTGTCTGTTACTTATCTCCTTGTTATCTTCTAGGTTCTTAGAAATAGGTTTGATTATTTGGTCAAAAATATTTCCAGGAATTGAAACTAAGGTAGAATCTCTATCACTTGGTAGCTTCTCTCTTTTTTATGGGTAGTCTTAAACTTTGTTCTGCTCCATGTCTTCCAACATTTTATTTACGTTCCACAGTTTTCAGAAGTAACCCTCGAATGCAAAGGCAGCTGTGTTCTTGTCAGTACCTGTTAGTTATGGCAACACCTTATCTTCCATCTCTAATCACACCCAGTGTAGAGTTCACCATTTTTATGGTAATCATGAGAAGTTACTATTGGTAACCAGAGGCTACCATTCCATTTTACCCTCTACTTTTTTTCAGGGGTACTCTGATAGACTATCACTTGCTTAGATTATGCCAACCAATCTGCTTAAGTGATTATTCTCTTCTATTTCTGGCAAAATAAGATGAGATAGTTATTTTTCATCTTCAGCTGCAACTCTAAAACAACCTGGCTCACTTCAACTAAGATGAGTTGGAAGGCTTTCACGGCAGGATGTGAAGGAGAAAATGATTAACAGCTGGGAGCAGAATAGGTGTCATTACCTCTGCAAGCAACACAGCTAGAGAAGGAAGAAGGTATATGTTCTGGCTTCAGTTTCCTTCTAGCTGAGAAAATCCAGCATTTCAAGAGGTATTAGTATTGAACATTGGACTTTTTCACAATCTTGTTTTCAAAATCTTCTGTAGTCAGCTAATACACCCATTTCTTTCTTTTCCTCTGTTGCTTCTATCTATCTGATCAGCTGTTGAAAGTAAAGGAGATTTCTCAGCTTTGCCCTCTGCTGAATAACATTATTTTGTCTCACATCTCCAGTTCTCAAGATTACCAAGTTCTTTCTATATGATATTCTTACAACAACTACACTGAATTATTTTTCTGAACATGAGATTACATGCAACTATCATTAGCATATCATTATGGCTCTATAAGGGCATTAATAAAAGCATTAAATATAATTTCACCTAAGACAAGTCCTTAAGGAAGTTCATCAGAATGGAAGGCCTGTAGTTTCCTTCAGCACAGTCCACCACAATCTCCCCTGTAGCTGTTAATTTACCCCTGTACATTTTATTTAGTAATCCTGTCTTTTCCAGCCTTAGTCATAATTTATAAATAAAGCTCAAGGGCAAGTCTTTTAGGAAGGATGCAGAGAATGTTTTTCTGGTGTGCGTGTGAGACCCTGTGATGAGCTTAAAATCACTGGAGGCCATAAACAGAGATAGATCTATTTCTCCAAGAAGGGCAAAGTGCTGTAGAAGTTATTTTTTAGTGATTTCCCCAACATTCTCATCTGTCGTTAGATCCTATTCCTCCTGGCATTAATCTCAGGGCTTTCACAGTGCTTCAGTGGGGGAAGAATCAGAATATCAAACAGGCAAGATCTCCCACAAACTGAAACTATACAGATGAACAGCTCTAGTGCAATTCATTGGGCAAATACTAGAGACACATAAGCTTCAAAGTCAATAAAGATAAAAATTTGAACGAGGAACAGCTTTTCAAGGTAAGTCATAGAACACTTGAAATATGAACTGGATAAGTAATTAGAAAAAGGATGTTATAAGCTGCAGGCTCTCATATAGGCTGAAGGACCCTTTATTACAATGTCTAATTTATTTGACTAATCCTGGAAATTTATACTCCATGGTGACAGGCACAGAAATTCACATATTATTTAATCCTTCTCTTTGTCTCGTTGTAAATACAATTCTTCATAGGGAATTGTTTTTTAGGAAATGGCTTTCAGTGACTTTCAGGCAGAATATGAGAAAGAAAAATATTCTTAGCAAGTTTTTATTGCAGTGATGGTTTCTATTCTCCAATAGCTTTAAGAACCATGAACAAAATACTGTATGGAAACACATGAAAGATCCTTTACATGTTGGGTGGTAACATCATTTCAAGTTGCACTTTTGAAAAAGGATGACCTTTACACTTGAGGGATGGCGCTTTACAGCCCTGTGTGAAAAGGACTTAAGCACAGCTTTTTAGTGAAAGATAAGTGACGCAGTCAATCTTGATGAGAAATGTTTGGAATTCACAGGCATAAACTCACCTGAGACAGAAGTATAGGCATGACAATGACCTATTTGATGTGAAACTAGAAAATAAGGTTGAAGTTTATATAGTAAATACTCTGGGGATGGATAACTCTAAACAGACAAAATATTGTGTCCCCATTATTTCAGAAAGCACCACTAGACTTTTGTGTTGGGTTATTTATTTAACCTAGCTAGACCTTTCCTTATAAAGAAATTTTCAAGTTATATTGCCATTAGATACCTGAACAGATAGCACATTCATTGTGATGCTTTCTTACATTCATACACAGTTGTCAAATCTAATAAATATGGTTTAGATTATGAACAGAAATCCAAGCATCAAGAACTGAAGCTAAGCTGTGCTGCTGTTAGCTGTGCTAACTGTGCTGCTGTTTTGTTGACGCACAATCTAAATACTTTCATTAGGTTTCACTTGGCTGTTACTTTTAAACTGGATGGTATTCAGGCTAATGCTCAGTTAGGAGATGTGTTTTCTTATAATAATGGAGAGGTTAACCAGCCGCAGTTAGAGGAACCAGAGGTAAGCACAACAAGAGCTATCGTTTCATGCTGTGATATATTTTTCTCCTTGACATAAGGATTTCTTTAGCATAAAATTAATCATCAGTAACGGGTTCCCTCAGAAATGTTTTGTCAAAAAATTAACTACATGTATCATTAATGAAGTTAGTGTTTCTGCATCACTGCTCATAGAAAATATTAATGTAAATAAGGCAATAAATGCAGGAGATTCTATCAAATTAGATATGCTTAAGTACTTTTCTCCAGAAGGAAAAAGCTATAAAAATATTTTGCACTTCACAAATTTTTCTGAATTTTGATTTCTGTTTTCCCAGTAGCTTTATTTTGCTACTCTCTACATCTTAATCTTCAGAAGTACGTTTTTTATGATGAGTAGTACCTGGCTCAAACTGAAATAAGATGGAAAGCTTCAAAAGAAATAGTTCTGCCTTCTCTGAGATTGAGATGAGGAAAAATTGGTTTTGCACATGAACATTCTGGTCATTAAGCTTATTTATTCTCTTTGAGAAACTAACAGAGCTATAAAATCAAATGATGTATATCAGATTTTCACCATTCACATGAAAAACCAAGTCATGAGCCTTTCAAGTAATGCCAGTTCATACATGCCATTCAGAAACCTGTTAAAACTTTGACAGCAAAGTTTAGCATATACTGGGCATACTTCAGCTCCTGATGGCGGTGACTCTGTGTGGCCATGTTGTGCAGAACAGGACTTTCTCTGAAAATCCTGCACGAGTGATGAATAAAGACATCTTTTCTCACTCTCTTACTCTAAGTAATTCCAGAGATCTCATGCCTGTCATTTCTCTTAGTTTCAGTAGTCAGCCTATGTATTTTTGAGGTTAAATCAGTTGAATGCCACCTTGAAGAAAACAGTCTGTAATGACCAGTCACTGCCAGATTTCCTCTGTAGTACAAGGCAAATCATTTCTGTATTCACCAGCTAGTAATGACATTTTTGCTGTAGTATAATTACCCAGGAACAGCTATGGTGCTCTAAATATGTATCTTAATCTGCATGTATTCAAACAGAAGTTCTGAGTTGATCTTTTCCAAAATCCTCCAGAATATGCAGAATCGTTGCATGCTCATGGGTGCACTTTACATTGGCTGGAATCATGATCTGAACACTTGAGCTATAATAAAGTCTAGGCTCAGGCGAATGTTGCTCTTCATTCCTCTGATTGCAAAAGAAGCAGAGCCAGTGTTGCCCCCTTTACTTCAGGTTATGAAGATAAGTTCTTCATTAGTGTTTTGAAAAATACCAGGTGCTGTGATGTGAACAGCAAACAAACTCATAATTCTGGATGCAGAATTTGAGTGGGTCAGGGCCCACTCACTGAGAAATTCAGATAGCAGTGATATTTATTTGCCGAGTCTCTTCTTAGAGACTATTAATCTATATAGGATAAAAGCTGCACAGGCAGCTTCTTATTTTTTGAGTGGTTCATTCTGGAAATGTTAGCCACAATGTATTAAAAATCCTTTTCAGTCAACTTCCTTCGTGAAGAAAGCAAGAATCTGCCAGGAGGTGTATATTTGCATCCTGTCCCAGCATGGTGCGGGCATTCAGTCAGAGTATGCACCAAGACCTGTAGGAGCAGCAAATTGAACTTAACCACCTCAAAAGCTTCTTCCATTCTTATGATAGCAATCTGGACACAAGCACTTTTATCCACAAAACAATAAGAAACTCTTCAGGGCAGCAAAACATTTGCGTCTGAATTTGGATACAAGGAACCTGGACTAATCAGTTTCTTCACACACAGAACAGCTACAAAAGATGAAGTTTTGCAGATAACTTTATGGATACAGACTGAGTACCTTCTTCTCTTGAACAACTGCAGTGCACTTTTATGATAAGCAATAAAATCAGACCTATGACGGCTAGTAAATTACTTTGAGATATTTCTATTTGATAGTTTTCTTATGCTGAAACTGCTGTCTAACAGTAGCCAGTGCTACAAACCTATGCACAATTATTTCAAGGACGTAATTTCAAGGAAATGTATTTTGCTTTGCCTCCATGGAGATACACAGTAAAAATTTCACTTTGACATGCTAGTTCTCTTTGTATGGCCTATAGGGAAGTAATTAAAACAAGCAGTTGCCAAGGAAGTACCACAAACTTCTCTGAAATATGTATATCCCATTGTATGCATCTGAACTAATCATTATTATATATTATTAGCTGCATGCTGACAATAAGCTTGGAACTTTGCCATTTGTATTCTGCTGTTGCTGAGCTTGAAATGAGCACCAGACCACTGCAAGCTATCTGGAAAGAATAACTGTCGTTCTTTGCCTAGAAAATATCACAGTACTAATTGTACCCTGAAAAGCAATCAATTTACATTTGCAACAGGAATTCAGGTAGACCTCAGAAAGATCAAATCTCACTGTCTCGCCATGTCAGTACATAACTTTCTGTCCATGTGATTAAAGTAAAATACAACAAGCAACAGGTTTTGCTAGTAGTGGGAATTCTGGTCTTCTAAAACTGAGTTCTGTCAGAATACACTACAAGACACAGATAAAACTTTTGAGTTATTTTTATTCTCATCAGAAAGTATCCAGAGCATCACCATTCATCACCAGAACACAGTGTAAAATGTACTATCTTTTCTAGAAGCACCCTGAGTAAAGTGAAGGGTAAATGAGACCACACTTTATAGATGCCCATTTCCTTCCATTTCTTAGACTGAATGTTGCAGTCCCAAGTCCATCAGTCCAAAATAAGGAACAACACGAAGAGAATTCACTCTTACAGAAAAAATCACTACTACAGAACAGAGATACTTCAATCATGTAATGTAATAACTATTTATATCATCAGGTTTGGGTAAATTCAGACATGCACTTGCCAATCCATCTTTTTGGTCCGCTATATGCATATGCATATGCATTTGCACAGATACAGACACATACTTCTGGCTGCAATAAAAGCTACCTAGACTCTTAATATATCATTTATCGGAAAACCATGGAATACAAACAAATTTAAGTTGAATAATCCAGGGATTTCTTGTAACAGTTTAACGGTCCCCTCAAGTCGAGTTCTAAGATACAGATATAATCTCTTGATTTTTCCCCTTTGGCCTCATGAATCCTGCAGACCCAGCTACACACTGACCCAGCTACATGATAAAAGGCCATCTGTTCAGGAGCCAGCCTGTAACCCAGTCATCTGGGCACTCTGCTAGAGATTCATTCCTCCCCTGGAGCAGCATTGAAAGTCAAATCTCCTACTCACTAAGCAGATACTTTGGCAAAAGCCACCACTCTTTTAAATGAAACTTAAGAAGTCTGAGTCCTGAAATTTTAGAGCATCTCTGGCGGAGTCCTTGCAGGATCTAAGAACAGAAACCTCTTTCTGGTACTCATTTTTCGACACATTATACATGTCTAGATGGAATTCAGGCTCGACCTGTGCATATTTAGTGACTTCAGGATGGGGGTTTTTTTGCCTAAAACGTTGGCACTTTGGATATCCTCCTTCTCAAAATAAATCAGTTGGACTTCCCTGAATTGCTTCTATGAACAAATTCCCATTAATGCTCCCATCTCCCCTTGCCTGGTACTTCAGGGGCTTAGGAGTTTTGTAAACTGTGGCACTGTTCAGTTAACAGTCAGAGAGGTGTCTCAGTCAAAATGCCTTACACATGAAGTGGCTGGCTAAACCAGACATTAGGGAGCAAAGGGTAAAACAAAAATGTAGTCCTTCTGCCAGACTTAAACGTCTCCTGAAGAAATACCCTGTGACATATGTGTCTGTAAAACTAGACTTCACAGCCCAACACTACCTTCATGCTGTGCCATTGCCACCCTGCCTCTGAGTACATACATTTGAAGGCACTTGTAAGTGCTCTGTAAGTCATTTGATCCTTGTGATTGTACAGCCTCTCCAATCAGACTGGGACTGTGTCTAATCGTGGATATGAAAATGCCAAGGGCTTTGAATCCCTCCTCCAGGGAGGAAGAAACTTCACCTCAATCTTCCCTCTCTTCCCTACCACTGAGAATTCCCACATTAATTAATCATATTTTCAATGCGCTACATCATCAACATTTAGTGAAGTAGGTGAATTGATTAAATGGCTTGGAACCAAGTACCACTGCTCAGAAAATATGTGTGTTTAAATCAGTCCTTAACTTCAAACATGATGCTAACAGCAACATGATCTAGTGCTTGAACAAGATCACCTAAAGACACTCTAATGAAAGATCATCTAACTAGGGATGCATCTGTATGTCACCAGTTCAGACCACTCTGGCAGGAGTGTTCTTGCATTACTCACTGATAAAGCAGGCTCTGAAGAACTATCAAGTTTCTTTTCTCAGCTACTGATTTCTATTCTTCATCCCCTACTGCAGGCAAAATCCTGACCTCAGCTATTAATGCTTTCCTCAATTCTCACCTGGGCAGTGGTTACTGATACACCTTGATGTGATGTCTTAAATGCCTAAAAGATTCCAAGTAGAATCAAATGCAGTCATGTGTCTCCTAGCAACAGAGGCCATCATGAGCAGGTCAAACTAATTTTCCAGTGGTTTCCTATGGAAGAATGATATGGAACACAAACTTCCCCTGAATCTTTGCATAAGAGTTGGTGGACAGAAACTGATAAATCCATACGGCAGGGCACATCATGCAGCACTCACCCCAGTTTTGCCCCTGTGGCAGTGTAACTGTATTCAAACAGCAGAACATCTGGATGAAACATCCTTGCCTTCCACATCAGACCTCCCCCACTGACCTGCAGTTATACCAGTTTCTGCGCAGAAGCAGAAACAGACTGTGTTAATGAAGTCTCCACGGAAACACCAATATCTTTACAACAGCCAAGTGGAGTATGTACCAGATGCCAGATTGTCAGATCCGGTCCTTCATGAGAATAAGTTCGGTGCTTTGGTGCCTGATCTATAAAATATATAATGAAGTTCAATATTTTGGCCATACAGCATTTTCTGTGGTCTATGCCCAAGATAGCAGAACAAAAATCTACAGCTTAGAAATGAAAAGCATCAATGACCTCTACTCCCCCAGTATAAAAGAACATTCTATTGCAGCAGTAAAATTCATCTATGCGGATGACGTACATTTCTTAGAGGTTGATCAAAAAGCACTCTTCACTCTCCCTCAACCCTCTACCCACACTCTCCAGAAAAATGTGCTTTGACAAGTCTCTGCTGCTGCCCCCAGTGCAGAGGGGCAGCAGATCTCCCTAACGAATAAACATAAGATGTAAATTTTAAAAATAGAATAAAGGCTAAAACTCTCAGAAAGTAAGAGTACTTACTTTCTACTGCTGCACGTGTGCTGTTCTCCTGGAAGAGGAGAGGACAACAGACTGTGTGCAGCAGATGCTTAGTCACAGTAATGACTACTTCTCTGGAAGATGTTCAGGCACTTTGAGATTAAGAAATAAGTTTACAAACCTACAGAGGCTAGGCTAGGCTAGGCTAGGCTAGGCTAGGCTAAGCTAGATTTTCAAGTCTTTGGCTTACCTGCACACTCTTTGTGTTGCCATCTCCATTCTAAAGCAACACTGTTATTCTGAGAGAAATACAATACAATTCCGAATGTGCTGGGACTTGAGTTTATTCACAATTCGTTATGCATTGTCTTCAAGTAATTGACTCATTTCTCAGGCAAAGGCACTTTTAAATATGTGCCTTCTAACTGAAGGCATTCTGTAGCTTGAATTGCCATGAAAGTTTATAATCAACACAGGTAAGAGAGCAACTAATCTTCAGGCCACTGACAGTTTGACATTTGTGACTCTTGTGTTAAAAAACATTTGTCTGAAAGAACCAAAATGTATCCCTTAGGAATTTGGTAAAGTATGTGTGTTTATGTATCCTCGCCTAAACAAACCTTGTTTGCTGGGATCTGTGAGAAGCTGTTTTGAAGAGCTATTGATTTTTCTGTCATTTTCTATCACCCTTTTTGGGTACTCTAAATCTTTGAACAACTTCTCTTTTAAGCTCTTAGAATTAATCAAGTGCCCTTTGCTGTCTGAACAGAGCTGAGCCCACCTGAGCACAAGCCCCGAGCCCCCCATTCTTGGCATGAGGCTCAGGACTCCATACTGCTAATGTCTTCTTAATGTGCTTCTACTTGGGCACACTTTGGAGCACTGCTGGTTCTGCACATTTTCTGTCTTGAAAGAGAATAATTGTGTTTTTGCTTTGACTTAAATAGTAATATTCATATTTTATTTTATGTTCTCAAACCTAATTTCTTAGCACGCCAACCTTGAAAGTTAGGAAGCCATTTGAAAAAAATATTTTAAAAGATCTTATTAAATATTTCCTGAAGGCTTCATTAACAATGAAGTTTCTCTAGCATTTTTATATTTATATGTATGCTTCTTTTTTAAAATTGAAATTGGTTTTAAGATGTTCATTCAACATATACACTACTCGAGTGTGTGTATTTCTTACCACTTTTCCTACATCATATATAACCTAGAAAGGACACATTTTACCTTAAAAAACATACACAGGAAATATTTTTATATATATGTATATATCTTCTTTTTTACCCATTTTCTTAACACCATGCCAGCGAATACTTCCAGAAAGCTCATTTTAGGCATTGCATACTCAAAGCTGTCAGCTAATTCTCTTTGGAGAATAGCATCCACATATTCTCACTGGCTGAGATTCTCAGCTCCTGTATTTAAAGAGTGACAGAATTCATGCTCTGATCCCATCCAAGGAGATGAAAGAGAAATGACAATAGGCAGTAATAGCAAGAAAAATACTTAGAGAGTAAAATAGATTAGATTAGATCAGATTAGATTACATTACATTACATGATAAAGCACTGAAGAAAGTGAGAAGTGGTAGGGAGAGAAAAAGGGAAGAAACACTGCAAAAGGGTATTAAGGGGAGAGAAGAAACCCAGAGACATAAATTAAACTGAGAAGGAATTATTGAACAATACAGAAAATTTTAGTCCAAAAAAGAGTTATTAAGAAAATAATATTTGTAAATGAGTCTTGCAGAAAATATGATTACTGAACAGGAAAAGAGGTGGTCACAGGAGCTTTAGTAAAGGGTAGTGTTTGTGGTGGTGGTTTTTGAAATTGCATTGAGCATGCTTTATATAATATTGAAGACTATGAGTCCGTGCTGTACTGACTACATATAGCACACACACAGACTGAGAATGCTTTCCCTCACTAGATGAGAAAGGAGTGGCACCCCAGTCCAAGCCTGACTTGACATTCCTGTAGGATAGTACATATCACCTTCATTTCCTCTTTGAAAAGGTGACAGTTATGCACTTCTGCCTTAAGAGCACTGTGGTCCAGTCCCCTCTCTGCCTGTGACCAGACCTGCCAGGTATCTGGGCATAAAGGAAAGAATTCACTGTTCTTTTTCAAGCCAGTCAGGAGCCGTTAACTCTAAATTGGCTGATTGTCTTATCTCTGGCTTCAGGTTGAACCTATCTAAGTGTCAGAATCTTAAGCTGTTGAGAAAACTATCGATTGAATCTTTACAGTCAAAAGTCTTTAAATTACTCAAAATGCAAGAGAGGCTTAGGGACAACTCAGGTGAAAACTAGAGCTCTGAATAGTTGTGGACACACTTTTAAGTGCAACCTCAATTTCTGTCCAAAAAGACTCAGAGTCAGAATACCAGAATAATAAGGTTTACTGGGCATTTTCTTCTCCTGTATTGTTTTTGGTATTACACAATGTTGGACACATCAGTCAATCAAGAATCTATTCACCGAATACTGACATTGTTCGTTAAACAAATAATTTCTGTAATAGCGCTTCATTAATTATAGAGCTCCTGAATAATGAAAATAATTGTCAGATAATATATTGACTGGATAATGGCTAAAATAGGCAAATAATATTAATTAATTCCTGTAATAATTTAGCATAACAGTATTTTCTGGAATGAAACACTATCAAACAAGTATTAACAGTTTACACATATGAAATCATTGGCTCTTTCAGATCAACTCTTTCTTGGGCCTTTACAGGGTGGTATTATGCAATGAAAGACCAAAAACAACAAAGCATCCCACTATCAACCCACCATATACAGAATACTGATCTAGAGTCCTGTGATTAAAATCCTATTTATATAGAGTATCTGTGTTTAATATGCATGAACATAAATATATGTTTTCACAAATGATTCCTAGATACACTAAAAACCTATTGAAAACTGCCTTGAAAATTAAATGTTATTCCTTTTCCTACATTCAGAAATACCAAAATAATTTTTATTTATCTGCGATAGTTAAACGGTTAATTTAAACATTTTTAGTAAATCGTATTAGTGCTTTTAGACATTTTTTTCTCAAACAAAAATCACAACTAAGTGAAATTGTTAACTTGGAACGGTCGTTAGAGCAGCAACCACATTTATTTTTTAATATGGACACTAAACTGTCAGGGTTGTTTTGTCTGGCTACATATGACAAACTTTCATAATTAAAAAAATCCATTACAATCTTAATATTTAAAAAAAAAAAAGACATTAAGTATTTATTCAAAAAGTCAGTTTTAATAGTAGCCAAGGAAAGATTCATTTTGTGTTTAAAAGTTGTGAAGCATTTACTTTCAGGAGCAACTTCAGACCCTGAGAAAGCCTCAGGAGAAAGCAAATGGCCACATCTCCCATCGATTATGCTCAGATGGTGCAGTACTTGGCCAGAATCACGTGCACATCTAAATTGTCAGGCTAACTGTTGGGAAGTGAGAGGTTGTAGCATTTACTCCTAGCGATGACCAGGGTGCACAGGTTAATAACAGTTCACATGACTCTCTCTGTTCTTCCCAATGTATATTAGTACTGTTTATGTTACAGCTCCTTCTACACGGTCCCAAGGTATCCAATAACCACCTTTTGAGAGGATGTCTACTATCTGCAGCTAAGGGTTTTCCAGCAGGAAGAGCTGAGGTGAAGTGCTTTATGAAGCACTTTGCAATTTACGGCTATATAGGTCAGATATAAGCAGCCTTTCATGTTAACCAAACCCTCAGTCTTACAGGTTTTATTTTTCCCCCTAAGACCTGCACGGTATAGCTAATGACATTGAACTCGGTATATCTATCTCAAAAGGATTAAGGTGATAATCCTGCTTACTCAACCCTGAAGGCAATTTCCTTGGTGTTCTCTATGTCACAAATTCTATATCCTTTTTCTGCAACCCAGATCATACCAGATAAATATTGTGGTCCACTCTGAAAATTTTTTAGCTCTGTTTGTTCCATTATTTATTACACCACTGACATATGAATGTTACTCAATTTGTGTATGCATAGGATAAAACTTTTTATTTTAAAAGTTATCCTAATTAGGCCATTGTTTCCAGTGACGGTATTGGCAATCATTATTACACATGGACCTGGCATCATATTTTTTTCTTATTGCAGTCAAAAGAGGGTTGGAAATGGAGAGTACTAATGGGAAGAAGTGATACATGAATATTCATGGGACATTAGGAAGAGCTTCAGACCCAGCAAGTGCAGGAGGAAACACTAGATCTTGTCAGGTGGGAAAGATAAAGTAAGATGTTGTAGTGAATGGAGAGTGGAGACCAAGCAGGTGAGAAACTGAAACTAGGAACCAGTATGGGGAGCATTTCTGGGAGACATTTCTTGTCAGGAGCTGGTAAATGGTGGGAAAATAGTTGAAGGTAGGTGAAGACACTGCAACAGTGAAATTTTGCATGGGAGTGAGGCAGAACTGTGAGAACACAGAGGGTTCCTGTCTAAGAAAATAGAGATCCCAAGGGAATGAAAAAGTACTTCGTAATAAAGAAAACTTTTCCCTGAAGGATTACTGACTTATTCATTCCAGGAATGGAAGGGGAAGGACAGCCAGTTACAGCATGCCATCTGCCCCAGGACAGCTTCATGCCAGATGCCCCAGAATAGCTTTCTCACAGGTAATAGCAGATAGAGAGACTTTGTAGCTTTAACCGAATTCTGCCTCCTAGGAGGTTACTTCGCAGGCAGAATCCACGAGCAGTGCAGGACAACCCTGCCTACTTTGCTTAGGTACCCGAGACGACCACAGGCACAGAGGGCTTCAAGGAAAGGTCCTGCAAAGGATCCATCTCCACAAAGATGGGAGTTAAAAGGCCTGTCTAAAGTCCTTTGAGATGCAAAAAGTACATGCCCTTGGGCGTAACCATGCTGATTTTCTGGTATATATTCCTTCTTCTTGGTCTGTGATTCTGGTATATAGGATTCCTTAGCCCCCTGCCAGTCATTTCCACAGAGTGTAGGATGGGCTAGTTCTTGAGGTGAACACACTAAATACCCGGCTGAGAGAATGAACTACGTGTCTATACTCAAAAAGGGTTTCACAGAGAAGTCTTGCTGAATCCCCGAGTTATCCATCTAAGACCATTTCAGACATACTCATCCATGACTTTGGACTATCTAGCTGGTCAGTGTAGCTGAGGGTATAATTCAACCATACGAATTTCACTGTGGACATGGAAGATAACTCTTAGGCGCTACAGTGCTGAGCATTACATATCCTGAGAGTCTTTGCCTCTGTGTGTCATCTTGCGCAGAGTGTTAAGAAAGTGCACCAATTAATTTTTATGAGTAATTCAGATACTTCAGTGAGGAGCACCATGGAAATACTAATGAAGAAATTAATTATTCTAAACGGATAGCAAAATCAGATGTGTTCAGCAAAGATGGCATGTGCTCACTCACTTACCAACAGTGAGAATACCAAATATTGATTAGTTGCTCATTAAATCTGCACCATTCATTCTGACAGATGCCTCTCTGAACCGAATCAGTCCTGTTCCTGCCATTATTCATCCCATCAGGCTGTAGGCACTTAATTGAGGTGCCTCAACTTTCCACTTTTTCTGAAGTCAGTGGGATGAAACAGGCCACCCCAGGGACCATTCAGCTCCTGCAGTGGAAGAATCAGATGTGAAAGTTACCTGCCTCCTGACAGGCTATCAGCAGAATGTTGAATAACTGCACTTGAATTTTAGGTATTACAGTAGGTGTCTAATTTATTTAGGCTACATCAGGGCATATGTCACCATGCAATTGAGAAATATCATAAGGAAGAGGGATGTGGAGACACAGTTTAGCTTACACTGACAAATTAAATTCAGGAATTCCTTAATTTTATGTGTTTCACTATGTCTCCCAGATAATGTTATTTTAATACTGGAGAATTTTTGATGGCATGTTAGGGCTTATGTTGACTTCTTCTGAATGTTTTGTTTTGCTATCACCTTGGCAGGACAATCAGAAAAAGATCAAGCTGAGCTAAATGCCTTTCAACCTAGTCACCAAGTCTGCTGGTGATGTTACACACCGCTGTTTATTTCCATATCCCACCAGCTACATAACCCCTTTTTTCCATATCAGTAAGTCTCCTTTCATTTTATTAGTGCCCATGTTCTCCCTTCAAACTATTTAGAAACTTTTTTTTTTTTTGAAGGCCAGGTGTCTCATTCTGATTTGAATGTACTCGTATTCTTCTTTTTCCTGTCTCCTTTAAGTGTTCTGCCTACTCAAGTGAGTGTGTTGAGTGGATCTCCAAACAGTTCTTAATTAGAATTGATTGGATGATAGAAGAAGAGATATTAATTTCCCATGACCCCTCCCTTTTTGTCATTAGCTTAAAACCAGCATTTAGCCAGGTAGATAGACACAAAACTAAAATTTTGACATTTCTTTCTAGATTATCAGTGCATGTTGAACCAGGGAAGAAGACTTTAAGAAACTAATGCAGAAGCTGTTATTAGGCAGCTTTTGCTTGAACCCTTCCTCACTCTTTCAACTCATGATGATTGTTGTTGCCTTGGCTTTAATCAGACCACTCTGGAGAGCAACTCAGACCATCTGGATCTGGATCATTGTTTGGAGGTACCCCTCTTTCCC
>NW_010418154.1:0-1775 GCF_000710305.1 Buceros rhinoceros silvestris | reverse complement strand
CTTTCCCTTTATCTCCACTAACTGTCACAAAAACTGTTGATAGACCCTGTCCTAAATTAGGCACCTCAGTTGCCTTCCTGAAGCTCAGCTTGAAGGCACCAAAAGCAAGAGTCTACAGTATTAACAAGTTTACTTTAATCTTGTTGAAAATGAATAGTCTTTCTTGTTCTCAAATCCAAAACAGTAGAAAGCATAGTAGCGGAGCTTTTATCTCACTGCTTGACAGATTACAGAGAAAATGCCTGGAATTATATAGGAAATACTTTGATGCTACTCCATAAGATTTAATTCTATGGATCTGTCTAACCACTTACCTAAGCAAATCAGCTATGACACAGGAAAGAAAAACATTTTTGAAGACAGTATGAAAGCTGTTCCTTTCTGCTAGTGGTGATGCCCAAGCAAATTAAGTTTGTATAGCATTTAGTAACATATTCTTTAAAAGAGAACAAGATTATCCACACTAACTGTAATGACATTAAAAGAAAAAAAAAATTTGGAAAGAAGAAAAGTTTTGGGGTTTCTGGGTACAACAAAGCTTGTAGGAAACTGTTTAGAGGGCACATTATTCCATGTCCACTTCTGGTTTCTCTATACCTTTTCTACAGCTCTTCTAGATTAAAGGATACTGGTACACAAGGAAGCTGCTTGTGATCCAGCATGATAATTCTTATTATGACTCGGAAATTTATAAACTCATTGATGTACTATTGATTCTTAAGTACTCATATAAGGTTCAACTGAGCAAAGATTTCAAGAATAAGACATAATTAATTCTTCCTAAAGAAAATGCAATAATATAAGCAGATTCTGAGCAATAGTCAAAATTAAACTCAACAGTCAAAAGTTATGGTTTCACAGAAAAATCAGAGAGGCTGGACTTCAATCTCTGTAAGAAGCTCTCCTGTTTAAGGTAAATAAAGATTCCACGTTGCTAAGGACTCATGAAACTGAACTCTGGATATGGAAGTTGTCATTGATGATGGAATAGAGAGCTTGGCATATTTACTTACTTTCACAGTCTTACTGAAATGCTGAGTCTATCATTATTAAACATATTCCATTGTTAATCCTTGAATATCTTTTAAAACATAGGCATCGTAAGTTTCTGAGGTGGAACAGCAATAACGGATGCCAGCAAAAATAACTAGCTCTTGTATTGTAAATATATGAGTTTTGCTGGCTTGGCCTCCCATCTAAAATGCAATGTGATACTGTTCCTCTTTCTCATCCTTCACTCATTGTTCGGTTTGTCGCTCTGCTTTGTAAATTAGAGTGATAGAAAAATAATCTTGCTCAATAACAAATAGACAGAAAACCCCTCATTTTTTCTTGATAATATAATGTATAACATCATAATATACATGCAAAGTACACAGAGGTCATTATACTGGAAACAAAAGATAACATCTAAGAAAAGACTGATTTGGGATTTCTCTGTCTTGCAGAAATATCTTCATTAAATTAAATGTAATATTTTATAATCGAACTATTTTTTAAATTGTTGTCATCAAGCTATAGCTCCCTTTACTCTGCCGATTTTCCACAAAGCACAGCTATCTCGTAAAGCATTTATTAACAATTTCACTGTCGTGTTTTTTTGCCCTTGTGCTCACTGTAACAGTCCAATGGAGCACTAAATACAGTAAAGAAATTAATCTGATTCAGAAAGAAAAGACGAGAAGCTTCTTAAAGTAGTAGACAGAGAAGGCAAAAGGAGGAAGGAAAGCATGCCAATATTAATCTTCCCTTCCCTTCCCTTCCCTCCCCTTCCC
>NW_010418153.1:129155-133277 GCF_000710305.1 Buceros rhinoceros silvestris | reverse complement strand
TGTATTATATTATATTACATTTCATTACATTTTGTTACATTTACATTACACTGTAAAAGGTTTCTCTCTCTCCCCAGAAAGCGCAGGCTTAACGTTCACGTACTCATGCACAGCAAGCCCATACACAGGCCATGCTCAGGATCATGGAGAGGAAGTTGGTTTGGATGCTACTAGAATTGTCTTACCCTCCAGATGGCTTCTGTGACTCCTAACTCTGGATAAAATATGCTCCCTTCAGTGAAATAAATGCTTCAGTGCTGGACTTGAGTCCTGTTGAGGGAATCTATGAGTCAGGGTTCTCAGGACTCCAGGTGTCCTTGTCCTTTTGTTCCATAAAAGCACTTTTATATGTTTCTGTCACTGTACTTAAAAAACAACAGAAAAAAACTCAATCCATTGCCTGTTCTACTTTACCAAGTCTTGTTTTCCTGCACTTTACAAACCCGACTATTACTTGCAGCAACCTGTAACTTGCTGCAACAAAACTGCACTTAAGAGACCAGGTCTCTCCATCTGTCTCACTGTAGGAGTAAGAGTTTATTTGCTGGTTTTTGCCTGATAAGGCTGGAACAGAAACAGATTTATGTATTTATTTTCTGTGACAATCTGTGTAGAGCTCCTTGGAGATATCTTATAGTCCTTGAACATAATGGCAGGGAAGGGGGAAGAGTTGATCTAGTTTCAACTTGTCCCTCATTGTTCCCACTTTTTTCCACCTTGAGGGGAAGAGAGGATGCTAAATGAAGAGTTCATGACTCCTGCTCTGAAGCCTTTACTGGATATGTGCCATATCTGATGGGTATTTGTGGAAGCAATGCACGTCAGCAGAGTTTTCAAAACCACAGTCCTGAGAGGAAATGGATGAGTTTAAATGTCCTGATTTTATTGTATATTCTTGGATAAGATGATAAATACTGACATAAGAAGCCAACAATTGAAGCATCAGGATAAAATAGTTGTGTCCTCTGATCTAATCCTTTCCATACCAATTTACCTTAACCTTTCTTTCTGCAATTTTCTCTGTGTAATCCTTCAGATGAGATTTTACAAACCAAACTATTGTCCACTCTTTGGGTTAAGAAAAGTTTTCAGATACCTCACAGAAGAGCAGAAGGTATTTAGTGCAACTGTCGAAGTTCGGCCAGGCCGGCGCTGATTTGTGCTAAAATATATGAACACTAAGATGCTATTGGTTTGTTTGCAATTCCACTTTTTGTGTCCTCTGTGGGGAGGAGGGAAGAGCTGCTTGCCCTTTTCTTCTCCCTGAAGCAGGATGTGGGCTGGAAGGAGGTGAACCACATAAGACCTGAACATATTCACGGTAGCCATGTGTTGAAAATCAGGCTAAACTGTTTCAGCAATTATAGGGGTTTATATTTGTTTCTATATGTGTGCATTGTTGTAAATTAAAAAAAAAGAGAGAGAGAGAGAACTCCAAAATCCCTTACCTTTCTGTGTCTCACGACAAAAATCACTGATTTTACACTGAAAATTTGATACATTTAAGCATGGCTTGAAACCAGATGTTGTGTACTTTTAGTTGAAGTGTCTGTAAGTCTCAGCAGGTTGTTTGGTTGCTTTCAGGATGTGGTCCTTTGCCTCACCCACAGCCTGTACTGGCTTATCTAGTTCAAAGCTGCAAAAATCCTGTCTGATCCCCAATGCTATATTTTTTTCTTTTAGGCAGATTTATTGGTTTCAATTCTGCTTGTTGCTCTGTTCAGCTGTTGATGTGTGATCTCGGATGAACATGGACAGTTAGAGGCAAAAGAGAAATTCCTCCCATGCTTTCTGCAGAATGAAACTAAATGAAAACCTGCTTGCAAAATAGGCAGGAAACATCAAACTCAATATCTGTTAGTCCAGATATATATATATGGATTCCAGGGGTGAATGCTACCAGCTGGGGGCATAAATTCTCTGGTTCGCTGCTAAAGGTGATCTTCTGCCAGCAGTGGAATGCAGTTCTCCTTCCAGCACTGCCCATCCTGTCTCTCCCTTGCAGCAGACCTTAAAATAAGAACTCCATCAGAATTACAATAGGAACTGATAGGCAAAGGGACAATTTTCCATGACATTTGTACTAACTGTAAGTGAATTAATCACAGTCAGCACTGTGCAATGGTGTCAAAGACCATTGGTTAAAAGCCTATCCAGAAAACAATTTATGGCTGAGTAATAAAGCAGAGTAATTATTGCTTTGATACCACTGTCATTCCTCGTGATATTACACTGAGCAGCATTTTCACTTCAGAGGGTTGCTGGCTGGCTGAGGCATGTCAGGATTTGATGTGAGCATGATAACCTCATCAGGGATCTATCAATCAAAGCAGAGCAATGCCCAGGAGTTCCAAAAGACATCCAAGCTGGCCTGCTCAAGGCCCAGCAGGGTTTTTACGAAGGGAGGTGAAGTTGGGGAGGTTGGAAGAGTCCTGTTTGCCTTCGTATTTGACAAGACAAGTAACTGGGATTGTGCTTCGAAGTGGCGAAAGAGAGCTCCGCAGGGATTGTCGGCTCATTCTAGCTGGAAACAATTTTTTTTTTTTTTAGGAAAGTGAGGGTTGCAATCAAAGTCAGAGCTTGGGTTTGTTCCACTAAAATGGGGTTGCAGTCCCTGCTCGCTTGAGGAACTTTATTGACATGAGTAGTCCCACTGAGAGTATGAGTATTTATGTAGCTGAGAGAAGCTAATGAAATGAACTCAAGTGAAAAAGGGATTGTTCACATGCCCAAGAATTGTATGACAAGGGCCCTAATCCAACCATTGTGGTTTAGGGATTTGCAAAATTACTTATTTTTGCTATTGCATCTCTGACAATTTTGCTAGCTCTTCACACATTCCAGGCGCTCTCCTGAAATCTACCTTGTTTGCTCTGAATTTCTCCTTCCAGGACAGTCATTGCAAAATACTGACCTAATTCTTCAGGCTGTGCAGCTGTGTTCTCACTGGTTTAAAAGATAAATGAGCAACAGTCTCTCCATTCTCTGGTGTAAATTGACCAAAGCCTCTTCACCTTGATGAAGCAACATGCAGTTGTGAAAAATGAAAGCCTGAGGCTAGACATTAGCTGCAAAAGAAAAGGTAATTATTGCATAGTACTTCTAAAAAGTGCTGTGAACTTACGGCATTTTTCAGGTAGAAATGGTGATCTAGTTAAAAAAAGAACTATGGCTGGGATGAAATGTGTGGCTGTGCCGGTAATGTTTGTTCACTGGGGTATCACAATACTGATCTTGCAGTGCCCAAGGTCATTGCACTGTTCAAATTGATTTTTCTCAGAAGGGATGTTTTCTGCCTTTTCAACTATTCATTTTTTATCGGGGTTATATTTTTGAAGGTGTCTGTGCTCTTGTTGGCTGCTGGACAGCTGTATCACAAGGATTTCCCTCTGGTATAAAACACAGAGCTCTTCTGTATCAGTGTGGAATGCAGTAGCAAATCACTGTACAGTGGCCCATAAGGATACCAGCCACCCTTATAAACTTTTTATAACTTAGGAAAATAAACATGTGGTTTCAGGGCTCTGCATAGTCAGTACTAGCTGACTTGGAGCTTGCTTTATGAAACTAAGAAAGAAAATATTGGTAGGGCTAATAAATTTCTGAGGGAAGCAGCGACTAGCATTCTGCAAGGTCTGAAACATTTGATGGTTTATGGATGACTTTGTATTTCATCTCCTGAAGCATCATCCAAGCTGAGCACTAAAGTGCAATGTTCTCCATAATGAGCACTGTGATCTGGGAGCTCCTGTGGGACAGCAGTCTCACGTCAAGTTATCCACAGAAAGACCTGATAATCCAGGGGATCTGATGTGCTCTCTGCAAGGCCAGCAGATATGTCTGACTCACTTGCTGGTTGTAGCAACAGCGAGAAAGAAACCACCTCTCTGCAGATACCTGGTAACTCCTTTTATTTAAAATAACCGTCTTTCTGTAAAAATGATCTGCACTAATTTAAAATTAGTCGCTGTTGGGGATGATCAGAATTGGAAGGTGCAGGTTGTGATAATGGATATTTGCCATCTCTTGCCAGCTGGCTGTATTCATTGTTATTTTTTGCAGCCCCTCCCTCTAGATGCTGTGTAAGCCAATTCCTCCCCACAGGAAAAGCTTGCTCATGAG
>NW_010418153.1:91800-129049 GCF_000710305.1 Buceros rhinoceros silvestris | reverse complement strand
AGGAATGTGAAAAGAACTCACACCCAGGTTGCATGCCACCAACTCCGTGAGTTCTAAGAGTAAAACAAATGGAGAAAAATTAATCTTGTGTCCAGATAAACAAAACCTGGGAAGCTCCAATTCCCTGTCATTTCCGTGGGAATGCCGTTACCAACACAGCTGCTTTCGGTGCGTGTGCTAGGTGGCATTTTCAAACCCCGTCTCTGCACATGGCAGAGGTTGCGTTTGACAAATCTGATACATCTTATCTGTTCTGAGCTGCACGTGAAAGGGTAAGCCATGCTGTGGCCTTGGGAGGCTTTCCTGGTGATGCCTTCACTCCGTGTCTCAGGCAAATGTTTCAGTGTGTCCTGCTGTGATTGGTCCTGTGTCTTGGAGAGTAAACGTCTTGCAGATGGAGATATTTTGGTTTAGGGTCCAAAACTGCTCATGGTGTGCGTGTGAACTGCTGGCTTTTGATGGAGTCTCCCTGAACTCTTCCCATGCAACAGGTGACACCCCAGGTGAGAAGCATTTTGGGATCAGTTGTCTGAAGGATATTATGGGCACAGGTTATTTAATTACTTCTGCTTTCTGATTCCTCAGTCTAGGTTTTCTGATCCTAAATGTAAACCTTCCTTCTTCTCAGAAACTACCCTTCAGTTTGTGACCCAGCCTTCACTGACAAAGCACAATAACAACTTAGACAAATTCTGAAACAAGAAATATGCCTCTTCCCTGCCCACCTGAAAGCCTGAGCTAATCAAAGGCATGACCCACTCCCTTGGACACTCAAACACAACCATGTAATACACTCAACTGTTCCATGGCTCAGGTAACAGATCTTTCTTGCCCGAGACAAGAATGGCAAGGGACCGAAAAAAAAATAGCCAAAACTTTACAGATGGGAAACTGAGGCACAGAAGGATTAAGTGACTTGTATACAGGCATACAGGCAGACTGTGACAGAGCCAAAAATAAATCACCTTAATCTGATTCCTAGTTTAGTGCCTTAACCGCTAAATCACCCCTTCCTCACATCAGAGCATCCTTTGTCACCACAAGCTGAGGGCAGCAAGAGGTGGGGAGAGAGGAACTGGAGGTCACAGCAGTAAGAGCATATTTTTACTCTGTTTGGGTGCTTTCACTTCCTGATAAGATCATTAAAGGTGTTTTCACCTGAAGGCAAAAAGTTCTGCATTCTCACTGTCAGTCCCTTGGGTCTCTGTATACTTCTTTTGAAAAGCCAAAGTAGGAGAGTTACAAGAAAAATAACATTCATTAAAAAAGTAATAATAATAGAGCTACAGTACAACAAGGAGGTGAAATTAAGTTTGGATTTGCAGCCTGCAAATGGCTGTGTGAATGCTGAAACATTGGCTCTGTTGTTTAGCTCAGATAAAATTGTTTTGGTGCCAGTAAAAAATACCTTTCTTCGGGAAGGTCTTCTGGGCTCTAATTTGGAAATTCCAAAAGACTCAAATGTATCCAGTTGTGCACTTGTAAAGAGGTGAGAGACCTGCCAATAAGTGATTTACAGTATGTTTTCCCATGTTTTACATTTTGGTAATTTCATGTTGCAACTCAATACCTAATAATGTAAAATCCAGCTCCTCAACTAAGCCGGGAATGAACTCATGGAGGAGTGTCCCATAGGGAAGGGCATATACTACATTACGTGTCTCTGTGCCAGCACCGGAGATGCAAAAACAGCTCCGTGGAGATTTGTCCTGTAAGGTCAGCCTCCAGAATTGAAAGGGTTGACTGAATTCACCTCTTGCTACTGACTGACTGCTATTCCCAAGACTTAGGCATCACCACAGAGTCTGCCGAGGTTGGACTGCTGAACCCTGGGCTCAGATGTGCCTTTAGATTAAACCACCCATGAACTAAAATTTAAGAGAAACATGAAGGAAATTCACACTTTGGAGAAGTTGCTCTGAGCACAATTCCTACGTCAGCACAATGTGGAGAGTGCAGATCCACATCTGAACCATGAGATGGGATGTGAACCTCCATCTTGAGCTGAATGTCCCCAAGATCATGGATCTGCACAGCAGCTTGTGCTTTGCTATGAGACGGGAGATCGTGTTTCGGGCAAGACTTTGATTTTAGGATGCATAGACAAATGACACAAAAATAATTTAAGAGCCAGAGAAAATGCATTGCAGTGCAAGGCTTGAAAGAGCTTGGCCTGTTAAGTTTGTGAAAAGCAAGGTTGTGAAGTGGTTTGCTTATGCCGTAAGTAAACTTCATAGAGATCAAATAGCAGGACGGAAGATCTCCTGGTCAAGTACACAGAGACATAACAAAAGCTGCACCTGAACTCGTATCCTGACAAGAAACAAGGCCCTCATGTTTAACTGTCGGGATGATTCATCATTAGCAACAACTATCAATGCAAGTGGGGGATTTTTCATCTCTTTGGTCCTTTTAATTAGGACTGTGTGCCATCCTGAAAAAAATATGGTCTGCTTGAGCTCAAAGCATTGAAGTCACAGCAAGATGAGTGGAGGGTCATTTTTAAGAGGCTGTGTTAAGTAAATAGTTTATTCTGGGCTTAGGCTGTATGGATTTACTGCTCTTCCTGAAGCCTGAAAGACATAAACAAGACACTTCTTGTGAAAACCTGTATGTGAAGGATGTAATTTCTCCACGTTTCATGCTTTCTGAAATCCTGAGAGGACCCAAAATTCTCTGCTCTTCTGTTGTCCAACTTGCATGACTTTATGCCAAAGACTCTGAGGCCACTGAAGCTGTTGACATTTTTGTGACATCATCAAACGTATCACTGTCATGACAGAACTGAAAGGAGAATAGCTGGAGGTTTGACAACAAATGACAGGCCGTTAGGACAAGATCTGGGTGTGCAGGCTGCAAAGTCTCCACAAGAAGAGGAAACAAGTCAGACACAGGGTATTACTCTTGATCTACCACCACCTTACTACAACACCATCTGTTTGACCAATCCAACCTGAGCTGAGACAAATTCCTCACAGCACAGGAATCTGTTCTTGAACCAGGGTTTCCAGTCAGGCTGGGCTTAGCTAAAAGGAAAGACCAAAAATAAAAAGGAAAAACCTGGAGCTCTGATTAAATTTATCATTCAAAAGACAACTAAATTGCTGCTTGTGTTCAATAGCTGCTAAGGTTTTTTGGGGGGTTGGGTTTTTTTTTTTGTCTGGGGAAATTTCAAATGAACCTCTGGCTCTTCCAGATCCTAACATGGCTTGTGCTATTGCCATAGCGCAGTCCTGCTGGAAACAGCCGTCCTGTGAATGTAGTATTTCAGTTCCCCAAGCTGCTGAGTGTTGTAGCCCTCCTGTGTGACAACACCGTGCCAAGGTGCTGCCCTGGCATTCTAGATGACAAACTGCAAGAGCATTACTAGCTAGCACTTGTACATCAGGTTCTGTTTGCATCTCTCTGAGAACATTTTAGGCTGGTTGATGCTATTTTTCCCTGTTTATCAGGGGACAAAACCAAGTTGCTGTGATTGGTTCAGGACCATATTGCAAATCAAAGAAAATGAGAGACTGAAATAGACTTAGCAGTTCCTACTTCTGTGTCCAGTAGCTTTTGGCTTAGCCATATCACACAGTCACACAGCTCAGGGATACCACCTTGGTATTTCCAGCCCACCCTCACAGTGATCTTGCTGTTCTCCAGCCCTGTCACCTAGTGGATTCCCAACCCATTAAGCAGCAACAAGTCTGACATGGCCAGAGGACTCCAGCATGCATGATGACAGGGAAGAGGTCATTTTGGGATTCAGCAACAGTGGTGTGTGAGTGGGCCACCTTTATCACAGCGTGGGATGGTGCTAAGTCTCCAGCTCTCCCTTATCTCCAGATCTCTGGTTTGGAGCAACAACACAGGCGAGGCCTCTGCTCTGCTGAAGAGTCTGTCTACGTGGCTAAGGAAAACAGCTCAGGTCAACGTGCTCTGCATCTTCATGTCCATCCCACTCCCTGTTAGAGTCAGCTCAACAGAGTGGCTGTGACAAAATTGTTATTGCTAATAGTCCTGTGCTCATGGCCGTGGACTATGCTATCATTCTGAACAATGTAGATGGTCTTGGAAGATTCTTCAGCTCATCGCTTGGCACTGTTTTATTTACTGGACTACCACCTTGCCTGTTTGACTCTGTGAAATAAGGATTGCAACACTGCCTTTCGCCCATTTTTCCTGTCCTTTCAACTGACTTCCCAAGCCGTCTGGAGGAAGGGTCTCCCAGTCATCAGGTATACGTATAACAGTTAGCTGTGGTTTCAACTGCATCCTGTGGCAGGTGCTATTTGAGGGCATTTCTAGCCCAGCAGCAGAACACGACAAGGCGAATTAAGCGACACCACCTTGGACTCCAGGAGCTCCCAGTGGAGTTCAGTATCTGGGCAGAGCTTACTCAGCAAGGGAGTTTAAAATTGCTTTTTGGCTAAGAAAGCAAATCCTTCAGTGTCAATCGGAAAATTGTATTTTTGATTTATTTTGTTTAGATAAGGTTTAAGACGACCAATTCAGAGCGCCTTTATGCTGTGATGTGGGTGGAAGTTTGTTCAGCCACTGAGATAGACCAGTTGCTCCCTTCCCTCCCCTCACCACTTCACCCCCCCAACTTGCTCTCACCACATTTTTCTAAGACATATGGGCCTAATTCAGGTTGAAGACTAAAAAGTTTGCACAGTGCTGGTTAAAAATTATGGCTTCTTATAATGAAATCTTTGTCAATGGAAACTTGAAATAGCAGCTTGGCTCGTGACTTATGGGGAGACGGATGACGGATATCAATTAATCATCCCATTTCCCCAAATCTAAATAGGAGGGCACACTTGAATCAGAAAGGGGCTCTGGTTTATGAGCTACTTGGACAGTTTCAAGACTTTCATTGAAAACTTCAGGAGCGTGAGTGGGAACAAATATGTTAAGACTGAATGTTTTTCTTTGGGAAGAACAGCAATAGAGATTCTCTGTTGAGGAACACGTATTTTTGTTTGGGGGGTGCTTCTGTTGCACTAGAGGGGAGCACTTGCAATCTTGAGCATCAGGGCCTCCATTTTTAATAAAGGCCCACTGGGTAATTTTATTGAGGTCTGCTTATTCTTACAATGGAGTAGTCAGCAGAGTGCTGTGCACTGTCTTTACCTGTGGTGGGTCAGCTTGGTGGTGCACATCACCTCTGTGGCTGGAAGTCCTGGCAGAGCTCTGCAGCTGCTTGTTGCAAAACCAAAAAGAGAGGTTAAAAACATGGGATCTCCTTCAGGAATGTGTGAGACATCATATGTCCAGGACGTTGGCAAGACAAGGCAAATGTATGTGAGGTCCAGATCCAGACTGGGGTGCATCATTTCAATACCCCAGGGCTACGGTTATACTGTTCCACATCTGTGTATTAAAAGAAGCCATACCATAAGTAGAGCAATGCCTGTAATGGATTCTCTACTTCAAAAGGTGAACTGAAGTGTTGGGGGGACAGGGGCAGTGGTTTGGGTAGGGCCAGATTTGGAAGAGGGGGGATCAGTCTGGGTCATCTTAAAATGTTTTGCCTGAGCTGAAATGACATGCTTTTTGCTTTTCTGGAATTGCTTAACCCTCTTTTCCTTCTTGTTATATATCGGAACTTGGAAAGCTTGGTTTAAATAATTTTTAAAATTAACTCATCCACACACCCTAAAACAGCAAAACAAGAAATCATGTAATAGATACTCCCAAAGCTATTTTATTTGCATCCCATGTATATTTCATACTCCGTCTTGCCGTAGGAGGAGGTCCTTGCCCATAGGACTATGCTGCGATATTCCAGATTAATGTGAAGCAAACACATTGTTCTCTTTCACAATATCCAAAATGTTTGGAGCTGCTGCAGAGGAGTTCAGGCCCCCTGACTTTGCATTAAAGTGGAATGGAACAGCTGCCTGCAAGCCTCCACTTATTTGACGCAAGCAAGGCAGATGACTGGGGCAGTCAAGAGAAGGAAGGGACGAGGAGCTGGAGGAGCACTGGAGCAAAGGAGCCTGAAGAAATCTCACCATTTGGCACCGGGATGATTTCCTTTGTCATCCTGCTTGCTTCCTGCCAGTGGGTTGGCTTTAGTAAATAATGGGAGATGAGCGATAATTTTGGTTTCTGCCTGGAGTGGGAACAGCTGACAAAGCGTTTAATGGAAGCTGACAGTTAAGTACCCAGCCGCAGCAGTAAAGTGTCAGACAAAGCATATGAAAATAAACAGCCCAAATGAAAGCTATTTCTGAGCAGATTGCTGGCACACTTTCCCAACCCCAGGCAGGTTATCTGAGATGGTAATTGCTGCCAAAAAATTCCTCCTCCTCCTTTTTTTTTTTTTTAATATACCTTATGAGACTTACCTCAAGGGACCATAGAGCATATTTATGGACACGCTTAACTTCAAAATAAGCAAAATCAATACCAGAGAAAGCAGAGCTGTTTTATGGAGCTTATACTAAGTTTGTTTGCATGTTTTAAAAAACTGGTTGCTTAATAGCAGCTCATATATAGTATGCGATTATGTACATGTGTATTTATATATTTAAAAGTTAGAGGCTGGGGTTAGCTAAAGGCTTGAAGGAAGCTACAGTGCCCAGTTGTCTCTGCCTTTCTATAAAAGCCCTAGCTAAAATGGTCTGGGGACATGATGAACTGTTCCAAAAGGGTCAACATGAACTGTACAGCCAAGATTCCCATCCAGTATGTATATGCTAAAAAGTCTTGCCATCTTGAGCTGTGCTTTGACGTCTTTTTTTGCCCACAGTGTACGTTAGTTCTGCTTGTGTTGCTCTCAATCTTGCAGAACAGTTAATCAAAGCTGATGCAGGTTATTGAATGTTGCCTCATGCTTAAAAATAAGTTCTTTGGATTTGTGGCCAGAAGGGACTGCTCTGATCATCTCCTGACCTCCTGCATATAACACAAGCTTGGGATAAGTACTATTATATGAGGGTTAATGTACACAGTACCTCATTTATTAGCTTAGCTGTGAAAACAGGTGACTGAGAGTCAGCATTCCTCCTTCTATTCTTGGCCAAAATGGGCTGTAAACCAGTTATAATAATATTTCCCTATCTGTGATGCTTAACTGATTCCTGCACAGAAATGGCAACAAGCTTGTGGCGACTTAACAGTTACTGAAAAGAATAATCCTGTTACAGCAAAAATAATAATCTAAATACCCAAACCAATCCCTTCCCCAAATCCAGGCTTAAACAAAGATAAAAAAAGAAATACCTGACATTCTGAAATCTTGGCTGCATAAACCTCAACATTTTAAAACACTGGAGTATGCATTTTCCATTTCCAAGCTTGACTCTGACCCCACTTCCTTCTGTTCCATTGGTGTGGTTCTTCTGTAGATACAAAGATTGCATAATTCATCACAGAACTGTACCATAGATATAATTACAGTAAATCCTTTAGCCTGAACAGCGTGAAGCCTCCTTTAAGGTGAGCACAAGTGGTACTTGTGGGTGGTGCAGCTCTGCTGTGGTTTGAAAGGTGGTAGCTACATGTTTTGTGGTGACATCTGCAGTGGAGCACTGCTGTGAAGCGTATAAGGAGAGAGAGAAGCAGCGAGTTGTGGCACCATTCTCTTGAGGGAAGGCACTTGTGTTGGTTAGAAGACTGAAAGCAAGAGGTGGGAAGTGGTTTCCTAGCCATGTATCAGCGATCTGCTTTTTTTTCCAATTTGCTTTGGAAATTAATACAGCACCTGAACGTGCAGTTCTCTGCTGTAAAAGTGTTGGGGACAAATGGCTCTAGAGCTATGGGCATTAAAGGAATATTAACTGTGATTCTACATCTAAAAAATTGTTTGCCAATGTAATATTCTAAAGTGTTTTATTGAAATTACTTATTGATAGGCTGGTCTTTGAAAGCGTAACTTTCTCTGCGTTTCCTAGAGCAGAAAAGCTACTAAACCCAGCCCTGTTTATACCTTAATGCCTTGAGATCACTCTGTGGTCACTCTGCATGTAAAAGACTCCTGCAGGAGTTAAAGCTGGTAAAGGTAAAGGCCTGAAAGGACAACAACCTTTGAAGGGATCATTTAACCCAAATTTTGGAATATCTGAGGCCCTTGGATTACATCCAGATCCTCCTGCACTGAAACCAGTATGTTGTGTTCCACTAAATCAGGTCTTCCAGGAAGACATCCTCTTTTGGTCTGAAGGCATTAAGAGATGGAGAATGCACCACTTCCCTTTGGTAGTTTGTTCCAGTGGTTAACCACAAGCACTGCTAGAAATTTGTACCTTATTTCTAATTGGAATTTCCCTGGCTTTCAGGTCTTGTTCTTTTCTATTTTCAACTACAGAGCCTTTTAGTATTTGGTATTTCTTCGCTCAGAGGTATTAATATGCTACAGTCATATCATCTCTTTCAGTCTCCTTGTCACTTAGTTCAACAGCTTGGGCTTTTGGGGTAGAATTCACTCCAAGTGGATTGGTTCTTTGGCGCCTAATGTTGAAGGCATCTCTGTGTTTGTCTTGGAGTTTCTTCAAAACTTCAGTCACACATATGCTCAGAAGTGCCTGTTCTGGCATGTGGCACCACGCCAGGTTTAAGCAGTGGGATTTCTAGACTCTGCTAGAGAAGTCCAAACCAGTTAAATATGAGACTGTTGCCCGCCTTTAGTACAGCAGTTTAAGGGGCAAAGCACTTATCTTGAAAATGGGAAACCTGGATGCTCAGCTTGAGGGGACTAAACCTCATCTCCCACATCTGAGGAGTATCTGTAAGCATCAGGCTGTAGAGGAGCTCAAGTATAAATGTTCCTTTCTTGAATAAGTAACCAGGGGAGCACGAGCTGGCAGAGAGCAAGTGGAGTGGACTGTGCTAAACACATACTGACACTTCCTGAGGTTGGTCTTCCAAATCCAATGATTTATGGCTCAAGAAGTTTCTGTCTTCCTTTTATTTTTTTTTTAGTAATGCAAATTGGATTTCTTTTCCATGAAATTGTCCAATCTCTCCTTGATGTGAACTTTCAGCATCCACAGCAAACTGCTGGCAAGTCCTACAACTTCGCTGTGTCCTCTGGAAAAACCCAAACCACCTCCTCTTCTTTCTTTTGTGTTTGCCAACTGCTAACACTGATATCCCATCATTTTGGTATTAGAATAGACAGGGAATAATTTAGCCCATTCATTTAATCCACATCACTCATTTTTGTACAACTGTATAAATCTACCCTCAGTTGCCAAAGTTTGGAGATTCCTCATATTCTTTGATTCTTCTTGCAATCTTCTTCTCATCTGTTATAACCTGTTTGAGAACTGCACACACTATTCCGATGTGTCATGGATTGATTTTACTGTTATAACAGTCAGGCAATAATGTTTCTCTACTCCTAATAATTCCTAACATTCGGTTTACTTTTTTGTATGTTACTAAGAATTCAGCAGCTGAAAATTCTGTGTCCAGTTTCATCTGCTTGTCTAACACCAAGACTCTCAGTGTACTAAACTCCTTCTGCAGTTCTTCACAGACAAGCTTGTCTGTTCCAAAATACTGTGTCATCAGTGAGTGTGATCACCTCATTATTAGTTCACTTTTCAAGATGATTTATGAATCTGTTGCCATTACAGGTCTCTATGGCACTTGCTGGTTATCTTCCTTCCCTGTGAAAATTCCTACCATTTCCTCTTACTCATTAACTATTCCTCCTACCATTATCCTTGCAAGGATCTTTGACTGATTATTTTCCTAAAAGCTTTGGGCCTCCAATTCTCACTGAGATTTTTTCATGCCCTGCTATTTCTTGCCCAGAACAGAAATCAGCAGTTGTGCCTTACATTTCCTCCTGGGTGTCTACACTGACAGTGGAAAAGCTTGGCACTTACCTTAAGCAAAGCAACGTGCTTAAATTCCGTATGTCACTGGTAGACCAAGGCATAAAAGGCAGCCAGACTGGATGTCTCCTCGCAGGTGTTCAGTGGCATGTACATCTTTCCACGCCAACCACATTTGAAATTGAGGCCATGACAACATTCACCATCACTCCTTGCCCAGGAGCAAAACACCTGCAATTCCTGTAGGCAGTATCTTAACGAAACCTTCACCTGGGGTGGGAGACAATCGCCATTTGCAAATATGGTCTGTATTCTTTGTTTCTGAACTTGTGCTTCCTCGTGCGGCTCATTTTTGAGCATTTGCCCTGAACTGACCCGGTTTATCAAGTGAGTTATTGGTCATACTCCTGTTCTCCTCTTAATTAGTGCTCCACTGATCCTTAGACACATTCTCCTAGTAGAGAGGCTTGATTCATTGCCAGAGCTCACTGACAGAAGTGCTAAAATGTACCAAACCCTGAAGCCCTCCCTACAGAGCCTCAGTGGGTCCCTCCATAGCGTGGTGACTCTTCATTAATGACCCCTCTCAGGTGCTGTCAGTCAGCCGGTCCCTAATTCATTCCTTTTATGGTCTACTGATACTGCATGGTGCTAACCGTAAACTGGGACGTCAGTGCTGTGCCCTCAGGAACACACACGTTCTAGCTCTGCTTCAGCACTGATTTATTTCTGACTACTCCCAATTCTCCTCTCTGCCTCTACTGTCTTAAAGGTCTTGCTGTTTTTACCCAAAGTCAATATTGTCCCGTCCTTTCCCACAGTGATGACATACACGTTGATGAAGCTGGATCTTATTTACACTCACACCCCTTTATAATGTGCAAACTTTGACATCGATGCCTGTAGTAAGGCCGGTTCATACTACTGGAAAAGCAAAAAGAGGTCGTAGTGCAAATGCATATCATGTCTTAGAGCTTTATTGCCTCAGGTTGTATTACAGTCAAGTGAGTCAGAGACGTGGGAACTGCTAAGTTTTTTCACTGGGGAGCATTGTTAGTGACCTGCAAAAGAAGCCAGAAAACTGTTACTACTTGAAATGTAAAATTAAAGAAAAAAAATTGCTCTCTTTCTCATTTCCCTGAACTGGACCACATGCCTCCCCAGAGGGAAATCATTGCTGAAATATGTTGGCTGCAAAATTTTTCTGTTAATCTGAATGTGCCTTTCTTGCTCTGAGCTGCGGGATGTAGGCAGAAACCTGTCCCATCAGTTCTGGAGTGACCTGCGCGAGCTGCAAGCATGACCCTGCTAGAGAGGAAGGATGGTCTAGCACACTGCCCTTACTTCCGTAGGATTGCACTTGTAGAAGGAGTTGCACCAGAAAGTAGAAAATGGTGCCTGAGATCACGTGGTCAGCCTGGTGCTGCCAGTGGGGTCACAATGATTGGGACCCGACAGTAGCACCAATTCTACTGGTGGGAAAGGACGGGGACAATATTGACTTTGGGTAAAAACAAAGCTAACAGCCCACTTGTGAACTTTGGGAGCTCTCATTGATGTTGGGCATGTCGTGGCCTAACGAGCCTTCTCATTACCAGAATTGTGACAGGTCCACTTGACAAAGATTTTTCCTTCAAGTGCTGGGGGCCAAAGACAATCTTACAAGTGTTAATTCTGGTTTTGGCATTCAACCCTGGGGGGTTTAAAGCATCCCTGAGACAGCATCCCTTTAATTTTTCTCATTCCTTATTGCAGTGAATGCTCTGATGTATTTCCCATCTCCTACTTTCTCACCATATGTTAAAGATTTTTAGGAATGTGCCTTTTCTGCAGCGTCTTTTCCTTCTAGATTTTATACGCAGTCCTGATGCATTTACCATAAATCCCTGGAAATACGGCAAATCCAACACAAAACTTGCTGGAAGCAAGAACTCATTGGAAGCAAGTTTTGCATATGTGTACAGTCTTCCCTGGGCACAAGAGCTACATGATTAACTGGATGAAGAGAAAATTTCTCTGTGCCCAATGTCAGCAAAATTTTTGATTGCAGATATTTTTACAGTAACAAGCCCTCAGTGTCTACTGTATTCAACATGAAGGAGAATCGTGGCAAGGAGCAGAATGGAAGAAATGTGCTAATTTGAAAAATCTGGAGATTTTTATCTATGGGGAAAATTGTTTCTGTGAGCCCATTGGAAAAATAGTGAGCATTTCTATGAACATTTTTGTTTATGTGAAAGTCTTTATCTGCTTTCCACTAGTTCCATCATCGGGCAAATGTTTTCCAGCAACTTTTCCTATTCCAAGTTTTCATTTTAAATCTCACATTTCGCCTCCACACAGCTGTACCACCGGCTCTGAAATCCTGTTCTATTCTTTACCTACTCTTTCTTTTATAAAATATTCTGCTTTCTCAAGAAATTATTCAGCTTTGGGGAACAGAGTGAAGGTTCTTTAGCTGTCTTACACATGTCAGGCAGTCTGCTGAACATTAGCTTCCAATAACCACAGAAGTTTTTCCCTTTTTCTGCTGTCCTGTGGAGTGAATGTGCACATTGTGGTCCCAGCACAGGAGAAATACTAACACAAACTAAGGAAAGAACTCATGTAAAGCTGAAATCCCAAACTTTGTGAATCCCAGTGTTGTGACTGAGCATTGTGACCTACATGTGGGGTGAACCTGGCTATGTTGTATGACATGGGAATATGTCCTGTAAAGGCTGCAGGTAACAAGAGGTGTTGGGGGAGGAGGATATAACATCCTATGATTCCCTGTTTTTTCTGGCGTCTCTGCCCAATTTTGATCTAGAACTGTGTCCAAGGAGCCCTGTTGTTCTGTTAATCCAGAGCAGAAGAAAAGAGGCAGAACTGGCTGGTGAGAGAGTGCATTAGTTTTGCTTCCTTCTACGCACAATTTCCAGTTCTCTTATACTCTTCCAAGGAAGTCTGTCTAGAAGGCATATCTGAGTCAAGACAAGCAGGAATAAACACAGCGGTTTTCTGTTTTGTTCACTCTTCCTTATAATCCCTTGTGTTGTATCAGCCTTTCTCATGACTGTTGAGCACTGCCTTAATGTTTCCAGAGAACTATCCACAAAACCCAGTATCACTGTGAACAGTCATAGCTAATTAAGAGTATTGTAAAATATGTATAATTAGGGTTATTTTTGTCCGATATTCATTGCTTTGCTTCTATCAACACTGAATTTCTTTCAGTGTCATGGGATCTCATCAACAACGAGCATCACGTGGTACCATGAGATTCTAATGAAATCCTGTCATCTGTAAACTGTTATTTGATGAATCACTGTTTCCCAGATTCTGTGAATACGTTGGACAACACTCATCTTCATGTGGCCTCCCTCTATTACATAAATTGACTCTAAACTCTCTGTCTTTTTAGTGAGTTACTCATCAGAAGAGATGAGATCTCAGTTTCTTTTTAAGCCTTTTGTAATCAAAGTACATTGCATTAATCAATATTAATATCACCTTGTTTCCTTCAAAATGCTCTGCAACATATGTGAACTATGACTTCCTTCTGCGTATCTGGGTTCAGCCTCATGACTGGGAAATTAAGAGAAGAACAGTAGTATTAGAAGTCCTACATTTCCTAACATACCTCTCTTTCTCATGACTTTGTGATCAGTGAAAGCATTTCCTTACCAAGTTGACCTGGACATCACAGCCATGCCACACCACAGCCTAAAACTGTTGAAATTCAAGATGTGTTAGAGTGAAGTGAAAAAGTAGATTAAAAAAAGTAGAGAATTCCTCTAAAATGAAGACTTGTAATAAAGATAGGCAGTACCTCAACACACTGGCACGACTTTTCAGCAAAATATTCGTGCATGCCGGATGGACAAGGCACAAATAAAACAAAAGGTGGGTCTTGGGTGTTATTTCAGAAAGATTCCCAGCAGAAGTCAGGCTGGACTGGACTCCCCTGCTGTAAAGCAGCCTCTTGTTAGCACAGCCCTAAGAGTAATTGCACAGGCAAACCTAAGGCATGGAGCAGCCGTGCGTGAATGATTTCTTTTAATATGTCGCTGGAATTCCTAAAGGAAAGCTGGTGCTTTTTTCGTAATTTTACTTCATTTTGTTTCTCAATTATTTCTAGGAGCACTGGTTATGCCACAGACTGGTGTCAAGCGGAGAGGGACTCCCTTATACTCAGCCCAGGCTAATCCAAGCGCTGCGCTCTTCCTCTTTGCAGAAACACTAGAGGAGTTTCTATCCTCTTTTGTGCAGTCAGTGAATTCTCCGTGGAGATCTCCATCTATCTGGCAGCTCCGCTCTTGTAACTGATCTGTCCATTGGTTTCTACAGAAGAAGTGTTATTGATAAATTACTGCACATGGAGCTGAGAGTTATGTTGCAGAGTTGTTACTTTTCAGCTAGGGAACTTTCCTGGGAACTTCCCATGATGTGCTGGACAGCTAAAGAGTTTTGGACAATACGTAACATACAGTTGCCATAACTCACTATGACCAATAAACAGAGAGAGCAGAACGGATAGAAAAGTTGAAGATCAAAGATGCCAGCAGGTCATGCATATCTGTGATTACTGATAAATTTTACTACATCAGAAAAAGCTGGCTGACTTCAAACAATGCTAGACCTCCTGGCACGACATAGAAATAAGCCCCCAAAGTCAGCATGTGTTGACGATTGCAGTTTCCCTCAATGTGAGACAGCACTGACTGCGCTGCCAAATGCCAGCTAAACAGATTTATTTTCTCTGAGACCATTTTTTCTTTCTGTTGAAGCCTTCTCTGTGCTTTCCCGGGAGATGTGGCTATAAGCAGAAGTGGTAGCATTGCCCTAGAGTAGGTCCATCTCACAGCTGGGCAGAAGATAATTTTGCTGTTCTGTTACAATATTTGACATGCTGCAGTACAGCCCTCTATCACACAAGCATCCAAGAGTTAAAAAAACACCCCTAAACCTGGAGAAACTAAAACACATATTTTAAAGTTTGATTTTCACCAAATGAAACATTTGATGTCATTAATTATGAAAATTTTAATTTTAGCAATTTTTGGCTATATTTTTAGTTAGTCTACTTTTCTGAAAACAATAACCTTAATTTTTCTCTTATGTCACAATATGGCATTTCTGTAATTTCTTTTTTCGACATACCTTGGGACTGGAGATTAACTGAAACCAATGTTTTTCTGTAATGTTTTGGTCACTAGGAATTGTGTTTTCCCTGTGAAAAATGGTTTTAAAATTTTCAACCATTTAGGCTAAAACGATTCACAGTAATGTCCTGTGGAGTCTTAAAGCAGAGAAAGACAGCACCAACAGAAGGAGTTCAACATTACAGATAAGGGCTAGATGATGAAATGAAGTTACAAGTGTCCAGTGCCATCCTTCTGCAATCTGTTCATGAGAAACTTCGTAAAAAAGGGGGCGATATTGGAAAGAAAGTTCACTAGCTTTTCAGAAGATGGCAGAAAGAAGAGAACATCATCCATGGAGACATGACTGGATCCAGTTTTTGGGATACTGCCCGTCTCCTGTGCTCTGGAGGTATCATGTGGAGAGTGATGAGGACAGAGGACTGTTTATCAAAATAGGAAGGGAGGAAATTTTCTCACCCTACTGAGATGGCTTAGGAGACGTGTTAACCCATGCCAGAGGAGTAACAAACCTTGGCTCTGATTCCGAGCTTCCATAAACTGCAGGCACGAACATTTCATTGGATTCAGACAGTTAGAGAGGAATTATACATCCATGTTCTGTAATTCAGTGATGAACTAGTCTCCAAACTCTCCTTGCACTAAGGTCCAAGTTGTTATTTATTTGTATTACAAAGTCCAATTCTCCTATTGCCGTCTTGCCTTTGACTCACGCTGCAAACGTCCAAGAAGCCTGAAGGTACTGGGAAAAGGGGGCTGATCCAATATCTTCTTTATTTAAGACGGGAAGCGGGTGATCTATTAATACAACATTTATTAATACCCTTCTCACACACAGGAACCAAAAATCACAAGGCTTGCTTTGAAGCCGGGACTCTCTCACATGCATTGAAACGAGTTTCCAGCAAAGTGCAGGTGCATGCCATATGAGCAGAAGAAACCCTGGGACCGCGAGCAAGCAATTTGATGACTGCTGTGTGCTCAGTGCCCGGAGTAGATTCATGTCAAGGTGACACTTCCCTGGCTCAGCTCTCCCCTCGTCTCCTACTGAAGAGCTGTAGATATTTTACTCTTGCAGTCTCCTTTTCTTATTTTTTAGTGCCTGATAGATGTTGCTCCTAAACTCTTTTGCAGGTGATTACTGTGGGGAATTAGTAGGCTCCTTACTCACACCTTTCTGTCCAGCCCCTCTTGACTCGCATAATTCATTAAGCCAGAGGAAACGAGGGATCTCACAAAGTGTGCTGAGGCCCCTGCCAGCCCCAGAGGGGCTTTTCAGTGGTTTAATTTAATGATCCCTGTGGGACATGCTTGTGTAGATGTTAAGCATATTGATTCCTCTCCCATTCTTTCCCCTGTTAATAGGTGGTTGTGCCACTGAGAGGTTCCTTAAGTGGACCGTTAACATGAAGTATGAGGGTTGTTGCCTGTTGACATACTGCCTAACAAGGATGAGATATCAGACTTAGGTTCCCAGAAGGGGTGCCTACACTTTTGTGGTTTTCAAGCATTGTAAATTTTGCTTTCTAACACAGGTGAGGTTTGAACCCTTATCTGCAAACACCCATGTCCCAGGTGTCCCTTTGGGGAACACCTGTAAAGGAAAATACAGATGTGAAAGAGGCCCTGAAGCCTTCAGGTATACAAACATAAGATCATTTTGGTTGGAAAAGTCAAATTTTAAGATCACCAAGTCCATCCATTAACCCAGCACTGCCAAGTCACCACTAAACCATGTCCTCAAGTGCCACATCTACGCATCTTTTAAATCACTCCAGGAATGGTGATTCCACTATTTCCTGGGCAACTTGTTCCAGCGCTTGACAACCCTTTTGGTGAAGAAATGCCAGCCTGTATGTTATTTTTCTCAGCTCTCTTATTGTTAGTCTTAGTATTCTGCAGCCTAATACTGAACAAACCGCATACAGCCACGCCAGCTGCTTGCTCTTAGATTTGCTATTTTCTCCTTTCAGGGCAATTAGAGTACGCAATTAGAGTACCCTCCTAGAAGGTACCAGATTCTATAGACAATTCAGCTGCCTCACATCAAGCTCTAACCAGTTTCTCCACAACTCCCCGAAGCAGGTATAAGGAAACAAGATATGAATGAAGGAGCAAAGCTTTCTGGCTAAATGACATGGGTCCAGTGACACTGCTTCAAGGCATGACATCAAACTCTTAGGCAAACTCTTAGACTCAAGTACAGACTTGCACATTGTGAAGGAGCATTCCCAGGTGCTTTAATTTGCTTTTCATCCTCAGACTGGTCCCTTGCATGCTGTTGGCCTCGGCTCACTAACATCCCTCCCAACAGTTTCCAGGCACAGTTCAGCAAACGGCATGGCCAGGGACCATTCCCAGTTGGCAGCTTGGATATAGCCACTCTGTTTTGGAAAGCGGGAGAGTTTAATGAATGGATGCAGGCATTTCTGTGCCAGTTGGCCTCCAGGCTAGAGCATTGTCCCGGCCGTGTTTAATTTTCTAAAACAGACATAGCCTTGGGTCTCCTTCTTATCTCTGCCATTGACTTCCTGGGTAGTGAGGACTTGGCTGTTTACCTATGAAAACGACTCTCTGTGAAAATGGAGCATGCATGAAAGAATGGTTTCAAAGACTATTTATTATGAATATGGCTCTTTTTAACTTAACAAGTCATTCACAAACTGATCTTGGCTTCCTTGGATTGATTTAGCGTTTGGAGATATTCGCTGATCATTTACAGCAAGAAACAGTCAACCTCCGGTTTGTTTTCTTTGCTTCCTTTTTGCAGTGGGGGACTGGCCAGCTGAGAGATCTGCTTTTGTTTTCCCTCTGCTTGATTTGATGATTGAAGCTTTTCAAACAGAACTACAACACACGGCAAATATCCACGGTGAATTTCTAGATAAATAAACACTTGGGCCGAGGTTGTTTTGGAAGAACGGCAGTCTCAGTGCCTCCAAATGGCAAATAATAGAGTGAACTGAGCCCAGCGATTTTTTTCTGGAGTTGAGGGACTTCTGCTATCCCTCCTGTTAACCTGTGCTTCTCTGTTTTGTAGTTTTGCTTGGTGTTTCTGAAGCACGGAGAAAGACGTAGTTAATGTCTTAGGGATGATTAAGAGTCAGTCCAGGTTTCCACTGAGAAAAAGGAGACTCTTCTCCTTGCCACGTTGCCTAGAATTGGGTTGTTCCTGGTCTGGGTGCTCATGGAGTGTGGGCTCAGGGACATCATCCTCTCACGGGAAGGTCCACTCAAGGCAACAGCTCAGTCTTTCCCAGGCAGGGATGGCTCAGAAGATGTGCTGGAGGCAGTCTTGCATTGCCTAAGCATAGCTCTTGGCTCCGTTATTTGCTCATCTGTGGCTTTGCCTTCACTCACTTGTTTCCTTAGATGAGTTCCTCTGCCTGCTTATTTATGTTAGGAAAATTATCGTTCTTGTATTTCGGTCTGTGTCACTTCCTCTGGGCCTGTTTTGTTATTGCACAGAGGGATGTCTCTAATGGAGTGGACGGAAGGAGGAGGACTCAGGGCTTATTTTTATCCTGTACATAGGAAGTTGGCCAGAACAGGGAAAAATAGAGTAGAAAGTCCTCAGAGCATTTCCACCCCTCAGGCCTGGAGACAGTAATCCCCACAGATCTTGCTCAAATGTTCCACCGCTGCCCAGGGACGCTGCCGAAGAGAACTTTCTCTGCAGTTTTGCTTGTTTGTGTTTGAAAGGAAAAGTGTGTGTTGCTTCCTGCCACGGGGATGGGGCTTGCTGCCCTACCACTGCTGCAGTCCAGGTTTCTTGTTATTAATGAATTAAGCCTCAGACCACCAGAGTAACTGAAAAAAAAAAAAAGGAATTTGTATATATCATAGAATCACAAGATGGTTTGGGTTGGAAGAAGCCTTCAAAGTTCGTCTAGTCCAGCCCCCCTGCAGTGAGCAGGGACATCTTCAACTAGATCAGGTAGCCCAGAGCTGCATCCAACCTGACCTGGAATATTTCATGGGGTGGGGCTTTTACCACCTCTCTGCACAATCTGGGCCAGCGTCTCAGCATAAACAATTTCTTCCTTACATCTAATCTAAATCTCTCTCTTTTAGTTTAAAACCATCACCCCTTGCCCTGTTGCAACAAGCCCTGCTAAAAAGATTGTCCCCATCTTTCTTATAAGCCCCCCTTAAGGGTTGAAGGGCCACAATAGGGTCTCCCAGAGCCTTCTCCAGGCCGAGACATCTTCAACTAGATCAGGTAGCCCAGAGCTGCATCCAACCTGACCTGGAATATTTCATGGGGTGGGGCTTTTACCACCTCTCTGCACAATCTGGGCCAGCGTCTCAGCATAAACAATTTCTTCCTTACATCTAATCTAAATCTCTCTCTTTTAGTTTAAAACCATCACCCCTTGCCCTGTTGCAACAAGCCCTGCTAAAAAGATTGTCCCCATCTTTCTTATAAGCCCCCCTTAAGGGTTGAAGGGCCACAATAGGGTCTCCCAGAGCCTTCTCCAGGCCGAGCAACCCCAAATCTCTCAGCCTGTCCTCACAACAGAGGTGCTACATCAGTATGATCTTTTTTGTGGCCCTCCTCTGGACCCTCTTCAACATGTTCATATTTTTCTCATGCTGAGGACTCCAGATCTCATGCAGTACTCCAGGTAAGGTCTCACCAGAGTGGAGCAGAGGGACAAAATCCCCTCCCTCAACCTGCTGGCCATGCTGTTGGAGATGCAACCTAGGACACTGTTGACTTTCTGGGCTGTGAGAGCACATTGCCAGCTTGTGTCCAGCCTTTCATCCACCAGCACTCCCAAGTCTTTCTCCTCAGGGCTGTTCTCAATCACATCATCTCCCAGCTTCTGTTGATGCCAGGGATTGCCTTGACCCAGGTGCAGGACCTTGTGCCTGGCCTTGTTGAACCTCATGAGGTTCACACGAGTCCACTTCTCCAGCTTGCCCAGGTCCTTCTGGATGTATCTTGTCCCTCACATGCGTCAACAGCAGCCACTCAGCTTGGTGCAATCTGCAAACTTGCTGAGGGTGCACTCAGTCTCACCATCTACATCGTTGATGAAGATATTAAACAGCACTGGTCCCAGTTCAGAACCCGGAGGGTCCACTACCCTGTGAATGTGACCATCCAACCAATTCATTATCCACTGAACAGGCCAACATACAGGTAGAGTCCAACATACAGTTTAGAGAGAAAGATGTTGGGGGCGAGGCATGTTAAAGACGTTACAGAAGTCCAGATAGATGACATCCATAGCTCTTTCCTTGTCCACTGATGTGGTCACTTCATTGTAGGAGGCCACTAGGTTGGTCAGACAGGACTTGTCCTTGGTGAAGCCATGCTGGTTGTCTTGAATCACCTCACTGTCCTCCATGTGCCATAGCAGAGCTTCCAGGAGGATCTGTTCCATGATATTCCCATGCACAGAGGTGAGGCTGACAGGTCAGTAGTTCCCAGGGTCCTCTTTTCCACCCTTTTATGAAATGTGTACAAAAATGGGTGCAAGTCCAATTACCAGGGACTTCAGCTGACTGCCAGGACTTTTCAAGTATCATGGAGAGTGGATGCACCTAGAGGCCCTGATGGAGCTGTCAGTGACATCACACATTTCTAAAGAGAGATGAGAACTGGTTCCCGGAGCCTCAAATCCAAACTGAACATGCAGGCTCAGGGTAGCAACACGGGGAAGAAATGCAGAAAGAATAATTGTTATCCTGCTACCATGGAGAAGGAAAAGAAGTATGATGAAGCCAGACCTTGTGGGTTTTTTGTTCAGTGAGTGGCTCATTAGACTGTGCTGTTGCATTAGATATTTTGGGGAAAATGAGGCACATGTTTTCTGACTAGATGTTTAACTTGCATTCAGATTTTCTTTGTCCTATTAAATCTCCTTTCCAGAAGGACTGCAGCCCATCTTTTTTTTTTTTTTTTTGGACTGGTGATGTCAAAGGAGAGAAGCAACAGAGCAGACAGCCAGGATTCTCCCATTCTCCCACACAGCTTCTCTGGCACAGGCCAACATCACCACTAAGCATCTCCCTTCTCTGCTGATGGTCCTGTAACACAGCTGGGCTTCAAAAGAGGATGCTTCTCTCCCACGTGCTTCAAAGAGAAACCAGGAGCTGCAGAACAATTACTCCCACTGACAAGACGAGGGGAAATCCTCTTCTAACGGGGGATCATCCTGTTAAAATGCGGATGTCTGGCGATTTATGACTTGCCGCTTTAAACCCTCCTCCCCCTACTGAAGAAACACAGCAGACAGCAAAGCTGGAGGCAGATACAAGAGAGAGCTGACGTTGGCAGCACTTGAAACATAGTGGGAGAGATGGGAAAACCCTTTCTTGCTGTCCTTATTAGCATGACTTAATTAATAGTTATAATCTTATCAAACAGAGGTTGCCATGCAGGAGGGATGTGCAGGCTGGAAATCAAAGCTTTAATAAATAGATATTTTAAGACCAAAAAGCACCACCGGCTAGTTTTTTCTGGCTTCCTGTATAATTGATACCAGAGGTAGACCTTTTCAACTGAACAAAAAAGCAGATTTAATAGGAAGGTGTTATTAATATGATATTTTTTTGGTAACAATTTTAACAATAAAATTTTGAGAGGTTTAATTGCAGAATCCAACTTACCTGCACTTGATTAGCATCCATTTTCATTTTCTACTCTATGTGTCTTCTAAACCCCAAAGACTGCGTGCTCTGTTGGGCTTAGACTTCCATCTTCTTGATTTTTTTTTCCATTATGGACTACAACTTTTAAAATAATATTCTCAACCAAGGGCAAAGGAAGTGTTGCATTTTACACTCTGGAACTCTTGCAACCTGTAGTAAATATTACAAAAATTAGCATCTCTGTCATCAGTCTTGTTATTGTCTCTGACATTTTTATAGAAATCCCTGCTGATTTCATTTGTGTTAGCCTTGGCCTGGGTCTTGGGAGTGGTAGCACCTCTTAATCTCAGGAATATCTTGGCATCCTGATATCTGGTGTGGCAGTAAGACAGGTTCTCCTCTCAGAAATCAAGAGAAAACAGAGTTTCAGCAGAAAGTCTTTTGTTGCACGTGGAATTTGAATGGGAGGCAAGTTTGAGGTCGAGAGCTAGAAATGGAAAGGCAACGATTCATTTATATCAGGTTTTTAAGTGGAGAAGAGTAATCCCATCTCAGGACTCGTGGAGAAGCAGAAAGCAAGGACAGCCAAAAGCACAGACCTTCGTGTGGGCAGTGCCGTGTGGGGCAACCGCAGGCAGGAGAGTCAGAAGCAGAACCGATCTTCCAAATTGCCACTATACCTGCTTCTCTACACTGTGAAACTCATCCAAACGTGAGCTGGTCCCTGCCCAGATTAGATTACTCCATACCCATTCATTTTTCTAAGAAAGTACTACATCCTGTGAAAGCTTGAGTTCATCCAGAATAGCTTTTGAATATAGAAAAGGTCATGGTTTTAATCCAGACTGAGTCCAACAATCTCAGAGGATTTTACACCAGGATCACTGAGATTTGAGTTTGCACTGGGATGTTTAGCACAGGCTGTTAATAGGACAGATTTCCCAATGCTAAAGGGAGAGGGAATGACTGCGAATTATAAAGCCACATCCCTACTGGCAGCTATAAATTTGGATAAACCTCCTCCCCCAGTGCTCTGGATTCTCGCATGCTGTCTCCTCAGGCTGTTTTCCTCTCACTTGTTTAATATATTACAGTAGCCAAAATTACCAGGGGATGAATGACCTCAATAAATTCACTCATTCTGCTTTAAGAGAAGATGCCATACTGTGGAGAACAGAGTGAGAATGTATTTTTCCCCTCAAACTTGCAACTATTCCCATTGTGTGTCAATTTTACTGACAGGTGATTTTTTTCCTCCCTTGCTTGGCCCCAATTTGAATTTTTCCATTCTGCTTCCCACTGCAAATGCCTTTTCCAATTACTGTATTTAGCTCATATCAATGAAATCTGTACGGGGGATGAAAATAAAGCAGGGCAGGTCCTCAGCTGGTATGTATTTGCCTTGCTCAACATGTCAAGAGGCTCTCTGCTGCTCTGCCCAGCTCAGGATCCATGCAGCAGCGCTGGGAGCACTGAATATAATCCTGCCATATTTTTTTGTAGACAAACTTGCTAAGCTGGTAATGCATGGGAGAAGTTCTCCCCCAGGTTATTAGAGGAATGGCTGAATTTCATTGCTGGGTTTTTTTTTTTTTTTTTTGGTTTGGTTTGGTTTGTTTGTTTCTTTGGGGTTTTTTTTTGTGCAGCATGTACTTATAGAGACACCCCTCAAGCAAGACAAAATTAAACATTTATTTCTGGGGAGCAGACTAAAAATTTTATACAGATACAAAATCAGCCCATCGTCATCTAAAATTCAGCAAAAGTACTGGCCCTGCCTTTCATTTTCCTAGCAACTTGGCTCAGCGCTCTAAGCAAAAAGCCTAGAGGCATCTGAGAGGATCCCAACAGCAGCAAAAGAACTTCAAACCTCACTGGGCAGAATGTCCTAAGATCCTTGGGAAAAGACTCAGAATGGCAGTAGAGGCAGAGAACAGCTGAGAAAATCCCTACCCCAAATCCTGAAGCATTGTGTTTTTTACAAAACCTTGTTGATATTAATGTAGCTTCTCTTCCAACTGAGAACAAACAGAAAGGACTAAAGCTTTGTTTCAGCATCTAACCAGATAGCTCCAACCTTTCTGAGGCAACAGACGCAGAGACCTCGTGCTGGCTAAGAATGGAGGAGGTACAATTTCCAAGAAAGAAACAATTTAAAAAACCCAAACAAACTCATAACCAAAACTAAATTTGTTAATTTTATAATCGTCTCCTAGGCAGCCTAAAAAAGTCACGAGCAGCTTCTGTAAGAAGTCAGCATAGCTCTGTTTCTATGCCAGGTGAATCATCACCATGTCTGAAACTGGCTTTTGCCACACCCGGGGATAACCAAGTAAAACGAGGTTATCCAATCTGAACTACCCATGGAGCCTTCCCCTGTGGCAACTGGAGTAAGACTATCACTTGTTAGTGGGGAACATATTGTAACATGATGCCTGAAGTTGTCCAGAGGTCAAAATGACACAAATGAGAACCACAACCATAGAACCTGGAAACGTTCAAGGTCAGGTTGGACAAGGCTCAGAGCAATCTGATCTAGTTGAAGATATCCCTGCTCATTGCAGGGGTGTTGGCGGGGGTGGGGGGGAGATGGGGCTGGACTCGATAACCTTTAAAGGCCCTTCCAACCCAAACTGTTCTATGATTTTAAGACCTTGGACATCCGAGAGTAATAGGTGGCTTGAGAAGGGGTTTGCTGATTTATTTATCACACTGGAGGAGGAGGATATACTGGTGGAGGACCCGTGCTGTTTTCTTTCTCCCCAGCCAGTGATCTGGATTACGCAGCAGCTCCCATGTCCCCTGAAGAGCTTGGTCACAGCTTGAGAGCCATCCACAGGGCTTGAGAAATTTGTTTGACTGCTTCAGCTCAGACCAGATGGGGACAATAAGTTTTCACTTTATGCATGCTGCTTTTGTGTGAGAGCAAAGCACATGAAAAGGCTCCTCTCTGAAAGCTCTGAGCAGAATAGTTTCTCCACGGCTCAGCACCAACAGTCAGCATGTTGCATTAGTCGAAAGTTCATTCCCTTTTGCTTATCATGAAGATCAGAGATGCAGAGAAATTGAAAGTTAATGCCCCCCGCCTTCCCCTCCCTCCCTCTAGGAGGAAGAACAAATGTGGAAGGTCTGATCCAGGAAAGTAAGAACATCCCAAAAAGTACTGGAGCTTCAGTGAAGCTTCACCTTATTTCAGTTTGTGTTAGAGCTGTCACTGAGCAGGGCCGTGGTGGTGGCAGCAAGGGCATTGCCTTTAGTTCTCAGAGGCAGAAACCCAATAAGGGGTCTTCACACTAGAGCAAGACACTCAGCCTTGCAACTGCAGTTGCCCATGATTATTCTACTTGCTGGTAGACTTAGTTATTCTTGCACAATTTTAATTTCCCAACTGGTATTCTTGGTATTGTCGATATCAGTATTCTTCTCTCTTCAGATGTAAGACAGGCTACTCTTGCCACCTTCATTAGCCTCAACTTGTTTCCTTCTCCTTCTGCCGCACTGACCTTGTCTACATCTGAATCGTGGTCACAAGGAAAGGATGATTTCAAAAATGCTCTGTTGGCAAGGCCAGAGGCAAATTTGGAATTCAGACCTCTGTGTCTTGCCTATGTTAGTGTGAAAGAGGAAAGAAAAGGTCACTGGCGTGTGAGTCCCATAAGAGTTGTTTCACCTTGCAGCGTCGCTGTTAAAAGAGAGTAGTGTTTTGCTTTATCTCCTCTTTTATGACATCTGAAGGTTGTGAGAAAACAGGGTACAAGAGTAACAGAAAGCTAAAGCAATTGCCTTAAAGCTAAATCCTTTCACATGCCCTTAAAATCCGAGTGACTGCAAAGTTTGCAGGAAGGGGTAACATCTTCTATTAGCTGGTATCAGCTGATAAAGTTGCAGGGCGGGAGGAAAAAAGCTTTGGGGCACATGAGCACTTGTTGAAATCTCTGTAGAATTTGAAATGTCATTGTTTCCTGATTTACCTCACCGAACATAAACTTTACTAAACATGGTACATTAACGACAAGGTGTGCAAATGTGCCTTTTCAACTCAGAAACAGAGTTGCTTCTGTTCCAGACAGAGCTACCTCTTTGGACCGAAGATGACAAATAATTCAAGTTTAAACATCTGTAGTTGTTTGTAGGCCCCCAGACACTTTATGGCAAATTCGTTCCAGCTACTTTTCTCAATGTCCTCATACAAATAAGGCCTAAGTATCAAGGCCAGGAACAAGAAAGGAGACAGTTAGGTACAGTCTGAGGATATGAAGCCACAGTGACTTTTATATATACATAGACACATGTATGTATGTGTATATATATAAATTAGGAACCCTGAAACTTAAATCCGTATGCAAGAAGGTCTGCAAACAGAGAGGAAGCTGAAGGCATTTTGGAAGAAAAAGATATTGCTGCCTGCCAGTGTGCAGGCAAAGTGCGTATAGGTTTAGTATCTTATGCTTTGCGGGGTTGAGATTTTCAGCTGGGTAGTTTTCATCTAAATAGAAGGCAGGTGTTTTTCAAAAGGCTTTTTCTTTTAATGCATCAAAGTATTTTTCCAGCAGAAAAGGACTGGTTTTTCAACCAGAATGGAAATTTTTAATTCAATCTGAAATTTTGTTTATTTTAGGGAAAAAAAAAAAAAGTAAAAACCAACCCTGGAAACATTCTCACTAAAAATGCTGGCTTCAGATCAAAAACTCTTTTGAGATTTTTTCAAATGAAATATTTCCCTTAAAACTTTAGTTTTTAAAAGAACCTGCTTATTTTTCTTAGAGTTTTTAGTTGGGAAGGAAGAAAAGACTGCAAGGCGATAAGTAAAATCAACTTAGAAAAACCTTTCGGGAGAAAATGAAAAAATATGCTCATGTTAAAAAGATGATATCTTCAATTTAAAATAATTGCCGTATTTTGATCAAACAGTAGAACATCTGGCCCCATCTGACGGGGCTGGCAATACTGTGTAGGTGGCTCCAGGGGCTGCACCACGTTGGGGAAGTTTTGCACTGTCAATAAAACCAGCCATGGGCTGTTCGTTTCCTACATTCCCATATGTTGGGCTCATTAATGGAACATCAAATCCATGAATGTGGACATAAAGTCATCCTATACATGCCTAACTTCTGATACGAGCATCCAACCACTGCTTGAGGCCTGTGTTTGAAAAGCAGGGCCATGTCCTGAGGGCTGTAAATCCATTCTTTTTTGATGGAAAACAAATCTCAGAGGGTTTATTTCTTTCTCTCTCTCTCTCTTTTTTTTTCCCACTTTTTTCCACAAAAGAGTCTTGTATTCTGCTGTGAGCCTGAATTGCAACGGGGAGGGGGAAGCTGCAAATCCAGCTCAAGGCTTGAAAGATTTCCACTGTCATTGCTAGAACTCTGCGGAGTCAGAGCCCCTCGGTGCCAAGAACAAACACATCATCACCACCACATAATGCAAACATGATGCTCTTGTAATCTGCTGTGGGACACTGGGAATCTGTCTCCTGGGAGGAGAGACAGGCAGGGAAAGCCCTGGAAATCTTTCTTGGTGACTAAAACCATGGTTTATTGCAGAGCACGTAAAGGGCCGTTTCTCCTTTCCAGGCTGACTTCCCACCTGCAGCGCATTGCTGATTTAATAAGGGCTGAAAGGGATTATCAAGTTGTGGAGTTGTTTGCATCCTACTGGGTTGTAATGAATGAAGGTTTTTGTTCAGCCCAGCCTAACTGAATGCTTCTTGGAGTGATCATAGCTGGGGAAAGGCTGTAAGTGGCCGGCATTTTTGGTACGTGGCTCATACTTGAATGTTACGTGATTAAACGGTGGGGGCATAAACCTCTTGTTAGTTTTGTAGGGTGCTTCTTGCCCTCACTCCTGCCCCAACGCTTGCTTCAGGCTAAGTCCATGCAGTGTTTTTTTCAGTCAGCTTTGGTAACTCAGCATTCAGTGAAAGAGAAAAATATCTTCAACTCCTGTAATTAATGAGCCACAAGAAATTTCCCTTGCAGGTCTCTGCCTTCACCTTCCTCCTGTAACTCTGCCCCAGGTCACTCCACCCTTGGGGAGTTCGTGTCAGTTGTAGTTCTGCTTACAAAACTAATGACAGAAAGATGCTCGTTCCCTGCCAATTCCCTGCAAGCCAGTTGCATCCCCTGCTGAGAAGGACAAAGAGTGCCACAGGCACGCTGGGTTAAAAGCCTCTTAATCCATCTCATTTTCAACCCAGTAAAAGAGCAGAGCGGCTCCACCCAATTAACAGACACAAACCCCACCTGTCCCTTTGGAGGCAGAGCTGTCTGAGTGACAAGAATTTAAAACTCTCTTCTTCCTTCACCATCCAGTCAAGTGGTTTTATAATGTGGAACCTGTATGAGAAACAGGACTTGGTCCTCTCCTAGACTGCAGTCCAACCTGTCCTGTTACAGTACTCCCCTCCCAGTGAGGAGGCTGGGTTTTGCTCCCTCTCTTTATCCCAGTTATCACCAGTCCCTCTCATGCTTTCTGTTCACCAGTGGACTTTATCTTAAGATGCTCACCCAATAGGTGAGGTGTCCTCTTGGCTACTCTCTGCAGCAGTGCTGGTGTTAACACATCATTGGTACAAACGTGAGCTTTCCCAGATCAGAAGAGGATTCAGAGACCCAGATCTCCTCGTCATCTAGGAGAGCCTAGCAAGTGCAAGCTGTCTCAGTGTTTCTGCTCTTACTTGAAATTTCCTCCAGAACATGTCATCCACCATTTGAGACTCTGGAACGGCTGATAACAAAAGTCTGATTGATATCTCCCTAGATTTCCCCTAGCTTCAAGAACATAAACAAGGTCATCGTCTTCTCTCTCATAGCTCTTGTTCTTACCTATAAATCTCCTGTATCTTTTCCTGCCATAGCTTTCCACAGCCTCCCTCGATCAGCCCTCCTATTTAGACATTTTTTCATTTCTTTCTTAGACTCCTTCCTCTGAGTATTTCTTCCTTCCTGCAGATAATGTTTGGGAAGGGATCTCAACACACTTAATTAGATAAGGTGTTCACCCTATCCAATTTTTGTCTCCTAAGTCAGCCACCAGGTCTTTCTGTAATGCTTCTACAGTTAATGAAGAGAGAAAACTCCCCCAAGGGCTGAGGGGCCATCCTTAAGCCAAACTCTTTCTCTGAAACCTTCAGAAGGGCCTGACACTGTTCCTTAGGAACCTAGGAAGATTTGTTGTCTGGCAAACACATGACCCTTTAAGTGGTATGGTTATATTGCAAAGACATCACCTTCTCCTATTTCAGGCACTGCCTAAGCACTCATTGCTCCTATGATGTTGTAAGGAACGTGTGTAACAGTTACAGGTGGAAAAAGAGAGTAAGTCAGGAGTTCATGGTGGGTTTTCTGTTCTCTAGTCTAACACAGCAAAAAGAAAAGGGTTATCCAGGCCAAACTAGTTTAATATCATAGGAGCATAGAATAATTTCAGTTGGAAGGGACCTCAGGAGGTCTCTTCCAAGCAGGGTCAGCTGTGAGTTATAACCAGGTTACTCAAGGTTTCATATTAGAAGGGCTCAGGTTTTTTGGTGCTTCACTTGGAGGAAGGTGAAGAAGAGGAAAGCCTGTGCAGCTCCCACTGCAATTCTGGGCTCCTGTTTGTTGAAAATAGGGAGGTGGGGTGGGATGGGTTGGTTTTCCTGTAGGTGTGTGGTCCACAATGGAGTCCAGGCTTCAGTAGTTGCAAACATCCAAGATAATCAAGTGGAAAAGGTCACCACTGGGGATGTTACTTGACTGTTGTCAGAGCCAGCCTGATGGTGACTTTGCTTCCCATTCCAGGACCAGCTGCATTGCAAAGTCAGAGATAACATCAGCTAACACGAAAATTTCCTTGACGTTTATGTGCATGGAGAGCTCTCATTTTAGAGTGAACTGGTTTCTTAGCATGCAGTTGTCCCCTCCCCCAGACATTGTTCCTGACTCATGTTTACCAGCTGGAGAAAACACAACAAAATAGTGAAAAAAAGAGAGATCTGCTTTGAGCATTAAACGTCGTTGCTGAAAGATTAGAAACTACTGTTTGGCCTGCCAAGGCTCTAATTGTCAACTTATGTACGAAAGGCTCTTATTTAGTCCCTGTTTGCATTCACCAGGGGGTTCATAAAACAATTATAAGAATCTAGTGATAATCTTCTTTCAGACTTTATATTCCAGTCAGCCCAAAATACCAATCCAGTAGATGATTGCTCACATATGAAGTCACTATGCCACTGACTGACTCTCTGACTTTATTATTATTAGTTGTTTTTATTAGTTACTGCTACTACAGGGCGTGTGAGTCATTCACCCGGTCCACAGTCCTTAAGAGCTGGTCCTTTCTGTTTCCCTTTCATGTAATCTTCAAAGTCATCTTTGGATGGACTGAAAAATAAAAACCTCAAAGGCAATTTTAGGCTGAAACAAAAATTGACAGCTTCATATTTTTGATAGTTTAAAGATTAAATTCTTATGGTGTTAGACTGTCATCTTGTGAACAATCTAAGACAGGCATGAGACAACCACAGATTCTGGCTGGAAGAAAACCAATGGACTCTCTCCACTAGATTGAAGGGCTTAAAGCTAGTGAATGACAGATTCTGGTGCTCCAGGTCAGTTTGAAATCATTACACATACTGGACATTAGATAATACACTTCAGTGCTAACTAGTTGCTGAAATTCCTGCCTTGTGTGTGAATAAAAAATAAGACTTTAGGACTGTCTGTATTCTTTTTTGTATCTTTAATACTGCTTGAATTCAAGTTATATTCCATGCAATATCCCTGTCGTTTTAAAGACAAGCTGTTGTAGATCAAATCTTTATATTCAGGCCTGAATCTGCTAAGTTCCAGCTCAGTATAATGTTTCATCATTTGATTTTGATTCATACACAGGCAGGAGAAAAAGGAACGTTTTACCAGTGCTGTATTATTTGCTAAAGAACTGAAGCATATGTTAAAGTCCTGTTGAAGACCAGGGTGATCTAGGAATCCTGAGGTATCAGCTGAAGCATGTGCTTAAGTATTTTATTAATGTGATGGTCTGCCTGGCCTTCTAAATTGATGTTGGTATGAAATTCACATCACAAAGACAGAGCAACCAGATTTAAACCCTTTCCTTATAAGCCTGTATACCTGTCTTGTAGGGAGCATAATATCAAAATGAGGTGAGGCTGAATTTCTGATTCAATGCTTTTTAAATCCAGTGTCATGACAAATCTAGAACAGAGAGAAAAGTCAGATGGTATTTCTTTTTTGTCCTGTGGATTGTCTTTTCAGTGTAACTCTGGATAGAAATGTGAATCTCTCATGGAATTCACAATTATGTCATAACGAATAAAATACTCTTGATTAAAAATATTTGTTATATTTGATTATTTCTGGAGAACAGGATCTGGAATTTAGAGCATTTTGACAGAATTAAACCGGAAAGTAAAAAATTATTTTCATATCAAGGAATAGCAAAACATCACTCACTGCTTCCGAGATCAGAGCAATTTCCTCTGCTATGGGATAGGAGTAATTAATACTTACGTTGTACGTAGTGGTGAGAGAATAGAGCTTAATCTAGTGGTAATAAGATAAGCTGCTAAAAGCTTTTACGAAGAAACCAGCAACCTGAAATGGGATTTTCACCGCTGCTACTGAAGATGGGCCCACATTAGAGAGGTATCTTTGCTAGAGATCTGAATACATTGTAATTTGAACAGAACTAAGATTTTTGGCTTCTGAGCAGAAGTGCTTTTTTCTCTCAAGTTAAATAAGGACCGATTTGTAAACTGCACCAAAAAAAAGAGCATAAAGGCTACTATGTCATATTTGCACAAAAGACACGATTTAGCACAGGTGGACAGATGGCAAGGGATGTAGTGCGACACTTTGAAAGAAAGTTGTGCAGAACTTGTACGTAAGAGCACAGGTCTTTGCAATTCTTACAGATTTCCCCTTTAGGTGCCTAAAGTCCTGCTGGGTTCAGTGAGAGTTTAGCCATTTAAATCCCTCTGTGGATTGGACACCAAGTTATTGCCTTATAGTTTAGATGAATTAGATATTTCAGTGTTCCTGAAAAGGGTTCCAAATTGGCACTTTTTTTTTTTCCCTTTGCTGATCTCACTGGAATGTCCAAGAATGACTGAGCCTAGAGGCAGGAGTAATTGTAGTTGTAACTTGGAGACTGGGATTTTACAAGGTTGAAACAAAGGCACTGTACAGCATCATCTTTTGGTAATGATTTGGCAGATTTAGGGACTGTGGGAAGAGGTGTTCCCAATAACAGTGAGCAGAACTGCTAACATAGCCTTTAAACATTGCAGCTCAGAGATCCATTTGGCTTCGGCCTTTGCCAAAGCTACTTCTTAACAACTGATTTGAAAACTGCAGGGGTGAACTGTCTTTTTTCCTCCCTATGGGGCAACCACATCTTGACACTGTGGTTCCTAAATGACCGGCAAATAATTTCACATGCTGGAAACGAAGAAAAGGGAAGGGAAGGGAAGGAAAGAAAATAAGAGATGCAATCTTTTCTTTTCCTCCCCTCAAGTTAATGAATTTTTTATAAATGTGTAAGCTTGTCAGTATTCCAAGCCACATCAAATCACTCCTAAAATCTGTATTTTAAAAACAGGAATGTGTATAATATGGATGGCTTATAGGAATAAAATGCAAAAAGATGTTGATGATGCTGGATTAGCAGCCAGCTGGAGAATTAAAACAGAGAGGGAGAGAGAGTCATGAAGAGAAGAACAAAAAAGCCCGTGTTTCCCTGGCCAAGTCAACAACCGTGTTTTTTCAATCACCCCTCATTATGGAAAAGTGTACTCAGGTTGTCCTGGAATCCAAGTTCACTCTTTTTAAGGAGTCACATCAGGAGAAAAAGCATGATGCAATGCATAGAGTATGACAGGGAACATCTGGACACCAAACTGCTGGAGCTGCCATGTTTTGCAGCGGGATAGCTCTGAGGATGAAATGGAATGAACTGTAACAAATACGGGATTTTGCTGGCAGCTTTAATTTATTTAAATGCATCCCTGGCTTTTGAGTTATTTCTTTGTTTTGGATAATATTTAAACATGTCAAAAATCCTCTCTCCTTCCTGCCCTTCATTACACATGACAGGGAGTGGATTGCCCTGGCTGTCTGTACAGAAGGAATGAACAGAGCTGCATCTGGATGGGCTGGGGATCGCATGAACACTCACAGCAAGCCTCAAGCAGTTAACTGAAAACCCACCTTCCCCTGGATGAGCTGAGACGGTATCATGGGTTTTGCCAGGATTGTGTGAAGTAGTGTTGGAGCCTTGTAGCTAAACATGTCTGGAGCGTGTTTGGAGGCCCTCCCTAAAGTGAGGCACCTCTGCCAATCCTGCCTGTGTCTATGTGTTTGATAATAACATTTGGCATTTATTGTGTGACATCCTGAGCTTATGAAGCCAATCCTGAGGCTTCACTGTAGCCGTGCTGTGATTATAAAAGGTTCAAGGAAGAATACGAAAGTACATGTGGCAGTGTTTAGAAGAGGCTGCAGCTTCTGCTAAAGCTTTACCATGCTTGCACAGAGTGCTGGCAAGTCCCAAGACCCCATCAGGAAAGAAGCAAGAAAAGAGTGGGCTGCTGAAGCTGCTGCTGCTGACCCCACCAAGGACCGACTTGATCCCTGTCCCTAGGGGGTGGTGTGGTGATGGCTGAGAAGCCACCACCATCCCCTGCCTGTGAACTGCTGCCAGAGGTCTCTCCCCTTTGGGTTTCTCGTGTGTGGGTACATGTCCTGTGGCTGTCAGCCATATGTTGTGCATGGGGATCAGGAAAGATGGTAGGTGGGCATTTGTGTGAGAGAAGTCTCTGCAATGTTTTTCCCTTTGAAGCTCTTTCCACCGCAGGGGGTACGCTTGATTCCTCCTTTTACATCTAATATATTGGGGAAAACGATAGCACCACTCAGCTGCAAGATGAAACCTCTGGGTTTGGCCTGAATTGCCACACAAGGTCAGTGAGGCCCTTCTTCATCAGCATGTCAGTGTTCTTTCCTGAATTTGATGGTGTACAGAAGTACTTCTGGTAACCTCTTCAAAAAAAATTTTGACTGCCAACTACAAAGCTGAAAGACATGGCTTTTGGAGTGGGAATCTGGAAAGATAAGGTTGAGGAATGTCTTCAGATCTGCCCGTCGAAGCAATCTGTTCCATGTTTGTTATTTTATTTAGTTTCATTTGGTTTAATTTAGTTAATTTTATTCTACTGAACTCAGTGTAGGTGAGATGTAGGATTTATGGCATGTGACTCTGACAATTATGAGAGGACCGTATGAGACACTGATCCATTGGCCCGAACTGAACTGACCTGACTTGCAGACAGAGGAATGGTCTCTTTCTTTTTCCATGCCTGCACACACAGCCCCTGACACAGCTGATGAGCCTGCTTAGCAAGAGGCAAATTACTCATAAATGCTGGCTTTCATTGTGTGGACATTTCTTCTTTTGAAATGTGACCCAGACTGCCAACTCGCGGCATTTAATGGGATAAGTTCACCCAGTATCAAGTGGGCAGCAGCGCTTCCTCATTGCAGCGGGAATGGCTGGGCATTGATGACAGCACTGGAAAGACCTCGCTGGTGTCCTGACTCATGGTTTGCACGACCTTGAGCTTGTCCTGAGCTGCTTTTTGCTGAGGGAGAGGAAACATGTTGCTCAGTGTAGCTCCAGCTTCACATCCAAACATCAGCACGAGGCTAAGAAGGGCAGGTAGGGATCGTGGCCAATGCTCTGACAGCCACAGGGCCTGCAGCAAAGGAGCTGCTGACAAACAGCAGGACAAATTAAGTCAGCCAACGCTGGCTCTGATGTGAGGAAAGGTCAGCTCCTCTGACAGAGTTCTGATCACTGCAAAAAACTACCCAGTGCTGAGTCTAGGCTGCGCTGGAGGTGCCTAAAGGTTCTGAGCAGCCCAGCCCAGGGCTGGCTGCCGCAGGGAGGCAGGAGCCATGCCAGACATCCAGGGGACTTATCCTCCACAGCTGGGCACGCTGACTTGCCTGCCACAGTCCCTGCTCTTTTCTGCCCCCCATCTAGCAGCCACAGCTATTCCTGAATCAGGAAAATTTCTGAATGTGAAGATTACATCTAAAGGATTTCATGAAAGAGACAAAAAAAATCTGAGCTCTCTCTCTGCTAAGGCCAAGCTGTTGTCAGCTTAAAGAAAGTGTTTTCTCTTTGTGTTTGGACAGTTTAAAAGATTTATTTTCCCTTCCTTTCCCTCCCCTTCCTTGGATGAAAGTTGCAGGGATTTCCACAAAATACTTTTGGAGGAGCCAAGGCTTCAACACCAGCAGTTTTTAGTCAGACCGTTGGAATGATCAATAAATCGGCACTGACTGATCTCGGAGTCTGAGGTTGCCTACAAGGCACAAGCAGCTCTTTTAGGTAAGCTGGAGCAAGTGAGTAAGTCCAGTAGCTCTGGAGCCAAACACTAAAGTGGATGCAAAATCATATGGGGAGCCAGTGCTGTGATTTTTCAGTACAAGGGTGATGTAATGATTGAGTACAGTTCAAGTAAGCAATCTAGTCATCTGTTCGCAATTTTGAGTTATGGCCGATGCAGTCTCTGCCTGCAAGCCAGCAAAAAGAGAGTGAGAATTACAGTTACCGAGTCAAGCCAAAGGCAGGGATCAACATCTTGGCATCAGCTTGGGGCAGTGCTGGGGGTGAGGGGTGTGTAATTTGACATGCGACTTGGGGTCTAGCATGAGCCTGAAATTTCAGAGGCAGTTGGGATCTGAACAGAAGACGGCAGCTGGACAGTGCACTGAGAGGTAGAAACACCTATGACTGATGGTTGCCTCGAAGAAGAGGAGAGGCATCAATCCTGAGCACAAGTAACCAAGTCTGAATCCATACCACCCAAGACAACTCCTTTGAACACATACTCATCTGTGGTGTTTGAATTCCACTTAAGAAAATTTAGAGCCTTCCAGGGCCTGACCTTTAGCAAACCACAAAGGCAACCCATAAACCACAAGGCTGGAATCAGCTAAAGAGACAAGTAAATCCGACTTATTAGCACAGACTTTCAACTGCAGCTGGTAACCAGGGATATTACGTACCGGAGACCTACCAGTAGCATCTATGTAAGATCTGAGAGCGTAACCTGGATTCAGTAAGGGCTGCACTCTGATCATCACTCAAGATAGGGGATAACACGGCATGATGTTTAATAACAGTAAGTGGCTGACTTCACCACCAGGCGGAAACAAAATTATTTAAGTGTCAGAAACCGTAAATGCATGACATGATTCATCTTAAAACAAACAATTGCTCATGTGAATCTTAGAGCAGAGGATACATGGAAAGTCCCAAGCTGAGACCATGTCCAGAGTACCTTTTCTGGGAAAAAGCACATAATGCAAGCGAAGCATTATAGGGTCTGGTCAGCTGAAGAGCTGTTGGGACTGGGATACTGAAGGATATACTAGTAATTGGGAACTGAAATCTCCCCATCAAAATCAATACCAGAATATTGATGGGGTTTTTTTTGACAAGATGAACACCTCCCCGATGATACAGTGTACATCTGAGGGTTTATCCAGCAATCATGGAAGATCTCCGGGCATTGAGTGGAACTGTAACTGTAATCCATTGCACTAGCCATTTATATCAAACCTGGAGTCTCTGCTGAAGGTTATTATTTTTCCCACTCCAAGTTCTAAGCTGACTACAAAGAACAAGAAGATGAAAACCTCTCTCTCGAAATTTTTGCATAGAAACACTATACTTCAGAATATTTCAACTGTTTGTCAAATAGAGTTATGCATAATTAAGCCCTGAGGTGGCTGCCTTTCTTCTACGGGAGGAATGATGCATTGCACCTTTTGAACAGATACCTAGTGACCTCTTCTTCCTGCTAGGGAGGAAGCGATTACTCAGAGCTGTAATGTGTTCATAGCGATCTTTTGTGTTTGCTGTGGCTGCTTTATCTGGCTCATCAGAGACGTATGTGTATCTTAACAGTATCAACAGTGATTCAGTGGAATTATTTTGACTCTATAGTCATCTTTGTATATTTTAAGGGTATTTGGGACAATAGGTAAAAGACTAGCTATGGCATTTAAACCTATAATTGAGTTCAGTAACTGAAATACCCATTCCTTAGAAACATTCTTGCTTGATTCGAAGATGTTATTCCTATCTGCTCTGTACTTGATGATGGAATTTCTGGAACCCTTCTAGGATCAATAACCTTCATCTATTTGTTCAGCTCTTTGCATTAAGACTAGTCACTCCACAAGTACCTGTGCTAGTTAAGCCTGGTTTTCAAAGGGTTTGTAGCTCATGTTTATTGACTTTTCAACCCCATCGCACTGAGGATGCATGTGAACTAATTCTGCATTAGACATCAGAAAATCCCTACTACAGCAAACCAGTGGTGTGGGCTGTAGATTTTCTGATGTCTTCTAAGTCAGAAATGCTGGCTACAGCATTTGCTCAGTTGGCACATCAGTATTTACCGTCCTCTGTGTGGAACCTCAGGTATGTAATTGGGCTTACAATGCAGTCATTTCTTTGAGAGAATTAAGAGGCCTTTCCTTCCCTACTTAGCCACCTGTTTTTATTTTGTAAAGCTACGAGAAAGTAATACATCTAAGACCTTTAAGGTGCTGTAGAGTTTGGTTGAAATGGTAAAAAAACCCCTCTGTGTAGATTGTCAGTTAGGGAAACACAGGCAATGACTCAGTGTGTCTGAGTGAGCCTCTT
>NW_010418153.1:87210-91708 GCF_000710305.1 Buceros rhinoceros silvestris | reverse complement strand
TTTCCCTAAGGAAAGACTGTTTTTGTCTGAGGAAAACTCTCATGGCATTAGTTACGACATTTTGCAGCCTAGTAGGTCCAAGTCTGGAAGTTTTTTACTGCAATTGCAGGTACCTGGATCCAAGCTGAAGTTTTGAGGCAGCTGCTGACCTTGCACTTCCATTTTCATCCTGGTATCTGAAATGTGGCAGCTCTCATTCCTTTTACTAATTAAATGAATTTTTTCTGCTTAAAAAGTCTCTGGTTTCTCCCAATCCCCATGATGAAAACTGGGCATTCTCTTTATCATGCTACACTCTTGGTCTCACCGTGCTTATTCAAGGCCTAAGCAAAACAAGCTTTAAAGAGCAAGAGGATCTCTTAGGGGATGAATCCTCTTTGCCTTGACATAAGTAAGTCAGAAGTAACTGTTCAAGGTCAGTTTCAAAGATTTGGTAAGAACATAAAATCTAAAAATACCAGAGACCAAGATAAATCTGGACAAATTTTTAATTGGGATCAGGATGGAGTTGTTGTAACCTCTCCAGCTAAGTGGAGGCAAAGGCTTAAGACCCCAGCTTGGCCACTTGGTACATTCTGGAATGTTATTTTACTGCTTGGAATCAAATACATTCCAGATATTTTCCTCTGTCCTTTCTAAGCATTTATACTGTGTTCATTTCCACACAACCTGAGTGCTGATAATGTGGCTTTTCTGTGATTTGTTTCCTTCAAAAGCAAGGCTGTGATACTCGCCTTTCTCTTGGAGACAGAGGTTGAAGGACAGAGGGGTTGAAGTTCATAATTTCATGCTGATACACGGATGCCAAATAACACCTTGCTGAAATAAAACTTTTAAGAAAAGTCCTTTTTCATATATGGTTTACTTAAAAAGAAGATAATTCCTGAAAGAATATCACTGATATCTACTAGGTTGGGCAGTGCTGGTCCTCCAACCACTTTCCCTGGGGAACATCAGCCAGGATCTGGCTGGTGAGCTCAAATTATACCTTGAAAAGAGGGTGAATTCTATGTTGCTTTACAGGCACTGACTACTTTGCTCTATCTCAGTGTTCAAATGTGGGACCCAGCATATTTCAGTGACTTTTTCAGGAGGTTTTTGACTCAAATTACTCAGCTGTATTGACAATTCTCTCTCCTTTCCCCTCCAGCTACCCATTCAAAGAAAACCCTAATTTCCCCACAGCAAACCTCACTGTCAACTTGTTATGCATTGTTCTGCTTCAGGGTGACCAAAAAACAAGTCAGAGGCAAATCTGACTAATCTCCCCTGAAACTGTGAAATCAGTGAAAAAAATTTCAGTTGGAGACAATTTCAGCATTGTACCCATGGACCAGCCACAGTTTTTAAAAGCTCCTTCAGAACTACCCAAAGACAGGGTTGCAGTCATTAATGTCACTGATACTGTTGCCTGAAATAGTTGCTTTATGCTGCAGTGGACAATAAATTCCTTCTTATCCCATTGTTTTCAGAGCTACTGTGTTTGGGACTTTCCAGGACTGCTGTAAATTCGTTCGATTCTTTTCTGACATGTCACTCACTAAATGCTCAGGGAGCATTTCTCTAATCCTGTCCAGATGAGCTGTGGATTCCAAGAGGTTTCTATTTTTGGATGTAGGCTTCTGCCTATGTGCTACTGTTGGGCTCGAGTTCATTCAGAGGAATCACATTAGCGAGTATGCAGATTTATTTCTTTGCTGCTGCTGAATGTGAGCTGAAATTGTTTGGGTTTGCCAATTGCCTTTCCTCTACAGGGGGATCAATGTCCTTCCTTTGCATTTTTCATCATTCTGATGAATCAGAACTTGATTTTTATAAGTTTTTCATAGGGGTGCTTCCTCCTGCCACCACTTAGTTCAGTGAGAATTTTTATTATTCCAAGCTCTTTAACAGCAGCATATCAGGACCTCAGAAGGGATTGAAAACTCTCTGTATTCACAGGGCAACACACTGAAAGGGACAGTTTCTGCTTCAAAAATGAGAATTTCAAAAGAGAAGGCATATATGAAATAGGAGAAATATAGTATGTTCTCCTTAACACAGGTGGACACAGAGACCTGGATTGACTATACCCCACGTCACCTAGAAAGTCCGCTGCACAGCTTCCCACTGGACATCTTCCAAGTCTCAGTGTGACACTGGACCTCTACTTTTCTTCTGTCTGTAAAGGAATTCCAGATTTAAAATGAAGAATCATGATTAAGAATCGTATTTCATATGAAACTGAACCAAACTCAAAAGGAAATACTGGCTGATGAAGTTTGTTTTGGTGGACATGTTATAACACAATATCCTACCCTCATTTGTATACATAGCATCACTGGTTTCTCTCCATAAGCAAAGCTGCTTTGCAAAATTTTGGCCAAAATTTTAATAGAGGAAAAAGACATTGTTATGCTGTCTTGGAAAAAGAAAAAAATCTAAACAGCTATTTTGTTCAACCTCTAGTAGACTTGGTCTGTGGAGCAAAGGTTTGGAATGGAAGGAGTGGAATGCCCTGAAGTCAGAGTTTGGCTTTGGCAGTTCTGATGAAAATCCATCCAAGTTTGGCAAATGTCTCTGCAAATCTCATATGGGGACTGCTCAGCTATTCATTAGAAACTTATTGGGATTGAGGCATTTGGTTTTTCCAGTGTGCCTCTTCACTGACCGTAATCCAGCCCAGAACTACAATGGAATACTGTGATTTTCTCACTGTTTGCACCCCTGTGTGGAGTCCATTTCAGTGGCACATGGAAGAGCTGAAAACTTGTAATTATTATGCTTTAAATACTCACTATCCTGGCATCATACAGAGCACAGGGGAAGGAAGTGGCCCCACAGTAATTCACCTTAATCTGATAGTGAGGATCCTGCCAACATAATGAAGGAAGAGATTTGAAGAAGGGTTTGCAGGACTCATGGAAAAGTTGTGTACAGTACAGTGGAATGGAGCTCCAGGCTTTGAGATAAGAGTGGTAACCAGAATAGGTGAAGAAGCCTGATGGGGTCAATAGAAGGCTCTATGCTTGGTGTTATAGAGGAAAACCAAGAGCTGTAATGGATATATTTTCCCGTGAACTATTCTGAGTGCTTCAGCTACTGCTACTGGTTGATTTCCTCTGATGTATAACATCAGGTTTTATTTATTTCAGGACCAGAAAGAGAATATCTCACACTCTTGTAGTCCCTTCATGATATCCATCACACTGACATCCAAACATTTCATTAACATTGAAGTACTTTAAGGTCTTTACAATGTTCCTCTGAGGGGAGGGAAGAAACTGGGGCAAAGAAAAACTTTCCTCAAAGCTGACCACATTTCAGATGTCCAGTAACTGGTATCTGTGACGTGCTTCCGAGGGGATTAAAAGAGGTCACTTTAAATTGTATTTGGAACTTAAAATCATTTCAGCAGCTCCAGAAAATCTCTTAAAGTTCTGATTAGTTAAAGTTTTGGGTACTTACAAAGTTACCGAAACCTTATTTAATGTCCTTTTAGTGAATAAAAGGAATTACGAAATGTGCACACGCGGTACCAATCCAAATCAAGGCCTGGAACCAATTATAGCAGTACTCTTTGCTTGTCAATTTGGAGCCTGAGGACTAAGCCTGAAAATAGCAACATATTCTTGTTCGTATTGGATATTTCACCTAAATCATCAGGCCTCCAACTCACCAGCCAGAAAAAGGGAAGATGAGGAGGAATGACGCAGCTTCTTCCTCATGTCCCTTATGATTGATGTAATCTCAAAGTGTTCCAGGCCAGGGAGGAGAAGAAGACACTTTCTTCATTTACAGCAATACTTTTAAGACCAAATGAATCTTACATGCACTGTTCACTGTTCTGGCTGAGAAAACCTCCTCAAAAGACGATGTCAAGAAACAAGACTGTGAATTAAGTAGAAATTTTAGGAGAAAGTTAGAAGCTAGAAGACAGAGTGGTAGAGGATGTGGTGCAGAAATGGCAACCTGACGCTAGGGTCTGATCTCAGCTCTCCCAGCCCCTTGCTTGGTGCACCTCACTTTCCTTTCTTCGTTTGCCAGTTCTTATGGAGACCCCTCTTATGGAGGGTAAGAATGTGAATAGTGTCTGGGAATAACTGAAAAACAAACATTGAAACCAAGCTCAAGTCTGGGTAGAAATGGGTGAAGCTCCATTGCCAGAACTTTTATTTTTGAGGAGATTAGGGAGCCATATTCAGACAGGTGCTGATGTATTCATTCTATAAGCTGCATCAGAAGCAACGTTCTGGCTTGAAGATGCCTTTGAGGCTCATCATCATCAATTAAGACGCTGAAGTCAACTCCCCCCTGCGGAAGACCGCCTTAAATCAACATCATAAGTGAATCTTTGACATCAGCTACTGGAATGAAGTAGAAAAAAGTTACTAATTTCTTTATTTTTCTTCAACTCAAGGCAAATTTGTAAAAGCAGCAGAGGTTCATTCAAACTCCAAGACACTAAATATTTGTGAACAATTAGAACTGCGGTATTTTCCAAACAGATTTAGTGTAG
>NW_010418153.1:84419-87108 GCF_000710305.1 Buceros rhinoceros silvestris | reverse complement strand
AGTTTAGGGAAAAGGAGATTGGAGGAAGTATGGCAATAGAAAGACTTGCATAATTATACGTGCCAGTGATGCCTTTTTAGAGGAACTGGCTTCTTTAGCGTGAGAAAAGTTTGCTCTTCTCCAGCGGCAGTTTCTCTTCCTTCTTGCTTAGTTCAGGAAATGAGTCTCCAAAGTGTTGTTTTCTTTTCTTCCAGAAATCAGACAATTAAATCATAAGCACATGGTCAATGAAGAGTTGCTGACATGCAAATACAGATGAGCAGGCTGGACCTTCATCCTTGGAACTGTCTTTTGAGGTGGTCCTGTGGGACCTACTGAGATATTTTAGCCATGACCTGATATGCTACTTCTCTGTTAAGGCCCTGCCCTGTTCACTAAGGCTTGACTGGTTATACAGCTAAATTATTAGGAGAGTCTAACTGGGTTTAGGCCAACTATTACTCACCCAGACAATTCCCAAGACACAGCTCAAGACTTAACAAAGGTCAAAACGCTCTCCCAACTGGCTGCTCTATGTGTAGTCACATTCTTTCAGATCGCTCAGTCACCCAGTATGGGACTATCTTGGCATATACAGAAGAAGCAGAGTGATGATGTTTAAAAGACCTTTACAATCCACCTCCCTTCCTTGAAGCCCATGGGTCCTCATAGCTCAAGACATTGTGATCACACCTAAAATCCAGTTCTTTCTCCGACATGGTTGCTACCTCTAGCACAACTTACAGGCTCTTTCCACTTAGCTGAAAAGCAGCCCTTCAGATACGCGCTTCCCTCTTCTATCACTGAGTGTAGTTGCTAGGTGAGTGGAAGATGTTTAGATTGTTTTAGTAAGGATGCAGGTCTCCCTTTTACTTAGTGCAGACAGAGTTACTTCCAGAAAGCACCATCTGGCGCAGGTGCTGAAACTGGATTATTAGCTTTGTCCTTGGAAGGAGAGTGTCTGTCTTCTCGTGGACTATAGACAACATTTAGGAAGGACAACCACCCAGAATAGACAGCAACAGTAGCCGTTTTACACTGTGCTGTATAAATATTGCCCAAACAGTAAGTCTGTCAGCGCATCTGCTGGTGAGTGGTCTGTGGTAGATCTGGTGTTTCCCATGCTCACTGAACACAAACAGGACTGCAAATATATATGCATATAAACAATTAATTGTACATGAGCTCATTCCAAGATGGAGGGCTGGGCTACATATTAGATGGCCTGTTTTTCCAGTGAAGCCTTGAACCTCTGCCAGTTTATACCACTTGAGAATCTGGCCTCTTGCTCCTTATTTTGTACGTTAACTTACTTAATTGGTAGATTTTCCACACAATAATTATAAATATATAAGCAGAAATGTTTGTTTATGCTTGTTAAAGCAAGGAAGGAACTGTTTCAAAGAAAAGACATTTTAAGAATGGACTAACTGCAGTTCCATATAAAATCAGTGTTTGTGTCTACCACGTGAACTGCTGCTGCCCAGAGAAGGGGGGTATTCAAAAGCAGTTAGGCAGTATTCACAGCTTGTGCATCTGTGGGAGATGAGGTCAGGTCTCTTCGTACTGCACCTACATCCTTTTTCCCCATGCCACATATGTCTCTGGGTGACCAGAAATTAATGTAGGTGGGATGAAACCATGAGGAAAATTTTGAGACCCAGCAATAAGTGCGTGCCCTTCCTGAGCCAGTGTCTTTGTGTGGGTTGTGTATTGCACATGCGTTTTCCGAGGCAGGCTCAGAAAATCCTTCCTTTGAGCTTGGCACATTCTGGTTAAGATGAAATCAGCATCCAAATGTTGACAAAAAAGCTGACTACACCATATAGCATGGCCCCATGCCACCTCCAGCTGGCCCAGGGCCGTGCTGGCATTGGCTTTGGTTACTTGACTTAAGACAGCTATCTGTAGAAGAGGGAAGGGAAAATGTGCCTGAGGTGGGTTTATCTGGCATCCCCGTGTTCTTCTGCAGAATAAGGAGAGAAGGATGAGTAGAGGAAAATAAAATAAATAAAGCAAGCCAATAGTGTCATTGAAAAGAGGATGTACCACGTTTACCATGAGAGCATGTGACTCAGACATCCAGACGTGAACATTCCTGCAAAGCCCCAAATGCACACATCGAACCAAATTTTTTTGGCTTCCCAGAATGTCTTAATTTTATGATTCCATGACTCATTAGAAAAAGCAAAGCCCGTAGACAAGCTACATCAGGACCCAGTAAACACCAGTTACTGGTGGGGACACATGGGACAAAGGAGCAGGTTAGAGGGACTGGAGCGATGGATGGAGGGAAGAGTGAAGAAACGAGACTCTCAACCTCCTGCCACCCCCCACCCCCCACCCCTTCCTCCTTCTAGTGGTTTTTCTCTTTTCCTTTCTTTCTTTTTTTTTAAGATTGGAGTAGAGGGGTTAACAGAGGTCATGTTAGTTTAAAAAATTATGGTTAACCTTACAAGCTGGGTTGCCTTAGGTCACTGTGATACAATTCTCCCCCCTTCTCCTGTGCTGCAGTGGTTCACAGAAATTCCTCTAACGCGGGGAAGGACAGGGCCTGCCAAGGCTATGAGCAATGCAGAACAGACTTACCTGTTTTTATGCTCTGCTTAACTAATTATTTTAAAAAGAAACAGCCAAGTTGGAACAACTGCCTTTTTCTTCAAGGAGGAACATTTTCCCCTTTTCCTTTTCCCCACGTCCCCCTTCCCCC
>NW_010418153.1:83474-84279 GCF_000710305.1 Buceros rhinoceros silvestris | reverse complement strand
TTGACTTGGCGTTTGAAACAGGTTCTCGATATCTGACACCTCTTGAAAGTGTAGTTTGGCAAACAGGAATCAAGTTCGGCTCCAAAAGGGCCCTGCACAGGGCTTGCTGTGAAAACACCTGGGTGTCTCTCATGCCTCTAAGAACCAGTCCTGCTTCTGTAGAAATAACAGCCACCCTCTCCCTTCCCCCAGTCCCTGCTCTCCCTTCAAAATAAAAAATAAAAAAATAATTAAAATTAAAATGCTGGCACTGTTCTTGTGAAAAACAGGTGGTTCAAGGGCACCGCGGAAGGGGATGAAGGCCATCTCAATGACAGCGTGCAAAAATCCTGTGCAGAGAGGGTTTCGATTGCAGCACGTACATCTGCAATTCATTTTCCCAAGCTCAGGACAAATTAAGAATCTCCCAGCAATTAGGGGGGAAAGCTTCAAAGTGCAATCAGCAGTTCTTAAAAGAATATGTGCTGGGCTTTGAGGGAGGCTAATCCTGCTGCCTGCGCTGGGCTCCTCTCTGCAGCGCGCATTTTCCAAGGCCAAAATTTTGGCCTGCTTTTCAGTCACACCATATAAAATAACAAACACGCAGTCTAAGGAAAACAATTTTTAAGACACAGTGGAACCCACTTTAATGAAGAAAACTGTTAAATGCATAAAACCCCCATGTGCCAATGGATAAATGTGCTGGAAGTGTGAACTGTTAAACCAACAAAATTGTTAACACATCATACTGCTGGGCAAAAAAATAAAATAAAAAAAATATAAAAAGAGAGTGAAATGGTTTTCTAACATGCAACCCACTTTGCCT
>NW_010418153.1:70400-83344 GCF_000710305.1 Buceros rhinoceros silvestris | reverse complement strand
GCTGACATGAAGTTTCCTGATTTGTCCCCTGAGCCCAGAAATATGGCAAAAGCGGGAACATTAATTGTATTTGCCCCCTTTAAACTGCCCTCCCTGCTTTTTAGCTCAGAGTGGCCAAGAATAGCTTCATGGAATGGGGAGAGTTTGCCCTTTTTTATTCAGGGTGATGAGTGAACAAGTTTACGTGGGTTTTTAATTTTTTTTATAAGTGGTATAAAACTTTATCTGTGGGGGAAATCGGGACCAGTTTTGTGTTTGCTGTTTCTTAAAATTCTTAACTCCCTCCATATTCCTCATTTTCCTTGAGGTTGATGCTGAAATGAGGCTGTTCCTGTGGCCTTGCTGCTCCCTCCAAAAGCGTGGCGCTCACATCACTGAGTTAAAGCCCAGTCTCGTGAGAGCCCTGAAGGCAAATGCTTTGATAAGCATCCAACCCTGCGGCCATGGTAGCATGGTAGAAACTGGATCCCTGCCTCACTCTGAAACATGAGAAATTAAAAATCACTCTGTTGAACTTATCTTCATCCGACTCCTAGATTACATGCTGTTCACGGATTTCATTTCCACATGTAGTCAAAATTTTCCACCGAAACGCGATTTACACAAAAGTTGGGCTTTTGTTGCAAATGAAGATTTTCCCCGGTGGGTAAAAAAAAAAAAAAAAAAAAAAAAAATTTAAATATTCACCAAACCAAATATTTACTAAGCAGTGAATAGTTGAATAGTTTTATCAAAAACTTTTCCAAAACTAGAGGAAAGTTCTGCAGAATGGAATAAGTTGATGTTTCTTGGGTTTATATTTCTTTTAATGACAGAAAAAACCAAGCATAGTAACTTTGAATGGAAATTAAAAAGTTAATAAAAATATTCATGAGGAAAAGAATAACTTAAAATATTTGTTTCCATTTCATGAAATTATTCTTGAAATTGCTCCATACAGCACCTGTATGGAGTAGCCCTTCCGCTAAGGTCTGTGCTGCTGTTTGCCTGTCTCAGGGGCATTTTAGGTGCTGCTCTATGGATACAGGCATGAAGTGCGTTTACGATGACTAACCTCCAACCGTGAACTGTGACAACGAGGAGTTTATTCCTGCAGTTCAGAATGTTCTCATTTTTCCTCGCTTTCTGTGTCCTTTGCAAAATAACACAAGGTCGTGCCTGGCTTGAGGATGGCTCCTCTTTTTCTTGGCACTTGCTGATTTAGCTTCTGAGACTGATGTTTGCAAAGAAATCCCAGTCCCTGAGGGCCACTAAATATGTGTTGCATTGCAGAGTCTCCACAGAGCAGGTTTGCATCTCCAGTGTGCTTGGATCTCTTGCTCCTAAGGAGGCTCAGTGTCTGTGTCATGTACTTGAGACCACTTTAAATACCAGTTAAACCTAACCCAGAGTCAAGTTTTGAGGTAGCTAAGCAAAGGAGGTCAGATCTTCGTTACAAAAAAGTAAGTAAAACTGCAGCAGAGTATTATAAGCCTTAAAATCTGACACCAGCATTTAGGGAATCCCTGGGGCCCTTTCTCAGCAGCTAAAGGTCATCCTACTGCCCCTCACCTAGAAGGTGAAGTTTTCCGGAGTGCACTGAGATCTGGTTCTTTTACCCCAGTTGCAGATTAAGACCATCAGGGTGTCCCTGTGACAAAACTGTCACAAGCAGTGCATAGGCTGCTGTCATGCTCTTCACTCTTCCTTTGGCAAGGTGCATTTTTAAAACTCTTTTGCTAATTAATTTCTGTGACAGCAGTTTTGGACAGTCCTGATGTTTATGAGGTTGCAGACAAAGTGCTGTTCCAGAGTCTGACTCTGAAACGAGCCCTTTGAGATGTGTGGGTGCTTGTGGGAGCTCTCTTTCTGCAAAGAAACCATGAGAATATCCTGCTCCCTCTTTCCAGGATGGCTGCAATCTTTCTCATCTAACATCAGCAACCAAAAGGTCAAGTGTCGAGTCTGGTTACTTGCTCCAGCTCCCTTTTGTCAGTGGAGGGAGATGGAAGGCTACCCAACCCCAGCCTGAAGGCTGAATCCTGCCTTTGCCATTAACTTATGGCCTTCATCAAGGCTTCAACACAACATACGGTTTCCTACCATTGGAAATGTTTTCTGTATTACACTTTCTATTATTACCCAATCTGAGGTGCACTGCCGTATTTCCGCAGAGACCACCCACGACTGCTGGTTACAGAGCTAGGATGGGGAGAGCTTCAATTCTTTTCTTTAACCATTTATAACGTCTTGGGCTGCCATGAGGGCTTCAAAGCAGTAGCTGTGTGATCCACCAAGGTCACCTTGCTAGACCATAGGTCAAAGTCCTCTTTGTACAAAATGGGGGTAATCGTAGAATTTCTGGGCTGGAAAGAGCATTGAACTACTCCCCTGCTTTGTGGCAGGGTCAGGAAACCTGGTTTATTCCTGACAGATGTCTGTACAATCTTTTCTTAAAGCCCTTCATAGCCTTTCATAGTAATTCACTTCAAGATCTAAAGGTGCAAAATGCTCTGTAAGACCTGAATATTGTTATTATTATTAACAGTGGTGGTGTTCGGAGGACAGCTTAGCAGCACAGTCCCAGATGGCACTTTAAAAAAGATCCCAGAAGGAATGAGCTACAGGAAGCTGCGCCAGTCCTGGTGGAAGTGCTGAGCCAGCACTGCTGGTCTTCTGCCTGCTGCCAGATTAGTCTGAAATTAAACTCCACAGCCTTTGCCTGTGTTCACGGAGGCCAAGTACTGCCATATTACAGAGCTGGATTGCTCTGGTAATGCCACTGGTACCAACCCTGAATGACGCCTGTTGTGAAGAGAACAGGATATTGCTCAGTTGGTCCCTTTTGCAGGCACAGAATATCACATGCTTCTCCCTTCAGAACATGTTCGTGATGCTCATTTGAACTGGCTATGTAATTGGGAAAGCTGGTGATTGTGTATCTACTCCACAGCATATGTTGGCACTGATCGTGCATTCCCACCAGTGTTGGCCTCAGCAAATGGTCCTGAAATAATATTGCCCCCCAGCTCCCAATAAGACTGACCCTCTGCTTATTTAGTTAGCTCCAGAAAATCGTATATATATTCAAGTATACGTCTATCATTAAAAGTACCCTGGGAAGGGGATAAGCTACTGGCCCCTCTGTCTTTGTCCTATATCTACTAGATATCCCATTTAATGTCACTGTTCCCCTCTTCCCCAGCTGCCCCTAGTGCCACTCCAACTGTACCCAGCTCTGTTTAGACAAATGAATGAAACCATTCTCATAGGCAGAGGATGCCCAGCATTCCGACTAAGGGCCTTTGCACTCAAAGCTTGAGGATTTTGAATAGAAGATGTTGAATTTAAGCATAGTCTTGGAGAAGTTTCCTTTCTAGCTAGTAAATCTAACCCTGCTGAGACAGAGGTTCAGGCGTGGAGACTCAGGTGCAGTCCCTGGCATCTCTAAGTGATACCTAACACCTCCTGAAGCTTGCACAAGCCAGAGACTGTTCCTGAATGTAGTCTGGATGTGGCTGTCATTTTTGAGACTAAAACCAGCTGAATAGTATGGATGCAAGTAGGCAGTGCCTTTACACTCCAAACTAGAGAACAGATCCATCTACGGTTTGGGTCTTTAGCTATATAGCAAATAAAAGAGTGTATATCCCAGAAGAGTTTGCCTAGCTTTTAATCTTAAAGAAAAAATGTAGGGACTCACATTCCTTGTACTGAATTGCATAGAATATCACAATGTATCCATATAAAGAAATCCATTCTCTTGAATTCTGGAGGAGGGAAGGAGAAGAAATGTTACATCATTTTAACCAAATCTATTTGATCAAATTCATGAGAAAATCTTTAAGACTTTCCTTGAGAAAAATTAGGGTGCTGTGCCAAAATTTAACTTTGTAAACAACCGCCTACACAGAACTGGTGTGGCACCCAGAGCTGCAAGACGGCAGCCAAGGCAGAACCATGTTTTGAGTGTGTCACTCAGAGTGAGCACTCTCCACTTGGCAGCAGGAGCACAAAACCCAGCTCTCTTTTCTTTCGCAAGAGCTGTCATGTCCATGTCATGGGAATCAGCAATCACATTCGTGTATCCTGGTTGAATAAGCTTAATCTGGCTTTGCTGCTTGCAGTTGTGCCAAGCAACGCAGTATCTTGTCTCCCCATCTGTGCCTGGGATCACAGCAGAAAAGAAGCTCTCGTATTTTGGTCTGGGAGTGGCCAGGCACTTGGCACACCTGGGAGAGAGGATCCTTGCTCTGTCTGCACGTTTATTTCAGCAGACGGACAATCTCCCCAGACAGTTAAACTTGTATGGCATCCTGAGTCAAACACCAAATAACCCTCCTGTGGTCAGGCTCCTGTATCTGCTGCGGGGCTGTGCACTATCAGAAGGTCTCCTGCCTTTCGATATTCTTGCACTTACGATACAGAAACTGGCTTGGAAAAAACACGTGTATGTAAGAACAGTCATATATGTGACAGAATCCTCTAAACCAATGACAAAATATTATGTTGCACTCACATTTCTAAAGGTGAAATCATAGGATTAATAGAGCTGGCATAACTACTCGCCAGGCATCTAGTCCGTATTCTTCTTTCTCTAGCTGGGGAGAGTTGTACCTCAGTTACCAGCCTTCGAAGAGGAAAAATTTGGAGGTTAATTCCTTCCTGGCTAAAACCTTTGTATTTTTTTGTGTAGATTTATGTTCCAAGAACTTGGATTTACATAAAGACATATCTATTTGCACATAATTTGCAAGAGTTCCTTTTAGCCTATAATTGTGCTAAATACAGTTGTGGAGGCCGCAGCATACCTAAAGTATTGCCGAATGGATTTTTAAGAGTAATTTTTTTCAAAAGTGTGCTAAAATAGAAAGATTGGAGAGGAAAAAAATAAGAGAGACGAAAGATGGCCTTGTGGTTAAAATCCTGGCCTGCAATTCAAGAAATCTGGGTTCAATTTCCAGCTCTGCCACTTACTTCCTGCGTGACCTTGGGCAAGTTGGATAATCTCAGTGTGCCTCAGTTCATGGGCATGCTAATAATAATGCCTTTGTCTCTCGTGCTGCTTAGAGCATGAACACACCACGTGTTTGTGTGCACAGCTCTTAGCACAACTGGGACCTGGTCTTGGCACAGCCTTCTTGCTCTACTGTAATGGCAACTGTAACAGTAGTAATGTTTTCCCTCAAGATTAGGTGTTGAAAGGACAGAGGGGGTGGTATAAAGGGCTTTCTTTAAGGGTCTTCGGTTGGATGCAATCAAAGGAAGTAACTTCCTTTCTTCTGCTGTGAGAGCCCATAGGACAGAGGGGGTGGTATAAAGGGCTTTCTTTAAGGGTCTTCGGTTGGATGCAATCAAAGGAAGTAACTTCCTTTCTTCTGCTGTGGGAGCCCATTGGTGACACCGTCATGCACATCTCTGCTTAACCTGAGAACCAGCAGAGGTTGCTGGGTACCAGTTGTGCATTTAAAACACCTCGTTGCAGGGGGTAAGATGTTGTAAGAAGCAAGCGTAGTCTACAAAGTCCTGCAAAATAGTATGGCACCACAAAACAGTATAGAGCTGTGTGCTCTTAGGGCAGCTCTGACATCAGCCCTGCCTTGTTCAGCATCATTATTCCCATTCTTTCTTCCCAAGTAGGTCTCACTGGTCTGAGCTCAAAATAAAACAGCCTAAGTGTTTTACTTCCCGGAGTAAACAGGTTGAAAACAGTGGGGCTGAATAACGGCTGTTAGCATGGAGTACCTTATCCAGATGTGACTGGTTAAGTTTGCGATGCCAAATTAGGAGATTAGTGTTGTGGATTTAGATCACTGCCTGATTAGTCTAAGAAAAACTTCAGTTCCTGAGTCTTGGTTACCTGAGTTTTTGGAATAAGTGTAAGGGATCTGGAAATAACCTTAAAATAACAAATAAAAATCTCATTTAAAGAAAACACGTGCTATGCGTCCTGACAATCTGTCATCTGTCTAGCCTGTGTCGTTAGGAAAATCACTTTTCTGTGAAGAGAGTAAGGAGACTAGTCAAAGTCCCTATGTAAAGGGAAGGAGGTGAACAAAACTGAGTAGCTCTTGTGAGTACGGTGGACATGTACTGCTATAAAACGAGGCCAAGACTGTGAAAAAGGATCAGTGCCTTTGGGTACTTAGCTTGCAGCAGCTTGGAGAAGACCTGGTTTTTAGAGATTAGATGTTCAGCACCATGTGAGAAGCAGAGCAAGGTGGGCAACCAAAATGTCAGTGTTTGTGACACAAAGGCCTGATGGACAACTTTTAGCAAAATGACTTTTCATTGTCGACATGCTCAGTTATGAATATTTAACCTCCCTTTTCCATCCTATTGCTAGGGATGAATGAAAGCTGGCTGTGATCTGTTGGGTGTCTTTCTGAAATCTGACTGGAGGGCACCCGTCACTCAGAGAGGACTGGGGAAGATGGACAGCTTGACTTGGGCACCAACTTTAAGAAATTATTGCTGTAGGGACTTGTTAAACCGCAATACAAATATACAGAAAGCTGGGAGAGGTTTTGGGCAGCTCCTGCCCTGCAGACATGGAGCCTCTTTGAAGCCCATCTGTCCCTTCAGCTGGTGGATGGCTTCACTTGAGCTTCCACAAAGACCTTTTACTTTACATGGACAGTTCACCACATCTTTCTAAGTATTTTTCAGGATTTCATTCACAATGTTTCCTTCCCCTACAAAATGTCTTTGTACGGTGTTTCAGGCATATAGGAAAAATATTTTGGCCTCACCAAAAAGCTTTAAAAATATTTTTGTTCCATATATAATCTGGAACATCATATCAAAGCAGGTATGTCCCCCTCCACTTCATTTAGAAGAGAAATTCCCATAATTTTGATTGAAAGTATAGATTTCAACCAAAAATTTCTATCACTGTAAGTTCCCAGTATTTTGGAGATCAGCGATACAGCCTAATTTTACAAGATCAGGCTTTCAGTGTTACTGCATAATACAGTCATAGCCACGTATCTTCTGGTTACTGCACAGATTGTACAGAACAGTTCATACCAAACTAACCTTGCAGAGGACTATAATGTCAGGTATATACCTCTCCATGGTACAGTATGAAAAAAAGAAGGTACTTGCTTATAAGAAATAAAAAGGAAAATACTTTGATAGGGCATAAAAAGTCCCCTTTCCCCACCACCTCTAGTCTTGTTTTCTTTTAACAGTCATGTGGAGAGATACAAGACATAAAGTAAACCTCAAAACTTTCAAGAGAGATGTTTTGCTTGTTAGGTTTCCAGAATTAAGAATGAAGTTCTTGGCTACTCTTCCACTGCTCTTTCAAGGAAATTACTTTCAGGATTATTCGCGTATGTCATTTTTACTAATTTCCATGTCCAAACTTTTAGGATTATACACATGTGTAATTTTTACTAATTTCCACGTCCAAAGTTTTTGCAAACTCATTAGACTTTAGTCCTTTCACAGGTATGGAAAAAATATCATGCTCAGGAATTCTTCTTAATAACATTAACTTTGTAACTCACACAGTTTGGGGACTTAGAAAGTTTCTTCACCTGAGGTTTTTGTTTGTTATTCCAAATTTACTGCCAGAAACTTGACACTTACTCTAGAAACGTTTGTCCAAGATGGGTTCCAGAGATTAAAGACTGGGTTTACTTTAGTAGTGTGAATTTAAGACTGTGAACTACTTTCTCTGTTAAAAGTCTTATTTGCAAATTCAGTTTATGATCATGGGCTTGATTTGCAGCAGAAGTAATTAAAAAAAGAAATGGCTCATTAACTAATACAGAAAGAAGAATGGTAGAGAGTTTAAAAAGTCATGTAATCTCAATCTTTGTGCTAACAGATGCAAGTTTAATCTACATTATAGGCTTGACAACTCTGAAATTGTATCGTGCTACTCTGAAAATGTTGTGAAATCCAGATCAGTCTTTTGATCCAGTAATTACTGATAATTGTGGCTTTTAATCAAGGAGAGGGGAAAGCTAGCAGCAGTGTTGGGGTATGGGCACCAGCGTAAAGCATTCTGGAGTGGAAATTTTCTCATTTAATGTTAGGTTTCCTCCAACATGCTTTAGATGGCCACTTCACGATAAGAACCATGTGCTCAAGACATATCCTTTAGGATAGGATAAATAGGACCAGTGTTGCTGAACAGGTTGAAAATTTTTCATCTGAATTTTCCTTTCAGGAAATGGGAAATTTCTGTTATTAATGTTGACATGATTTCTAACGTAGCAAATGTGACGTAATAAAAATACAATGGGGAGATGCATAACGTTTAGATCTGTGTAGGTACAGCTGTTTATAAGGGTGATTATGTGCGCCTGTTCATGCATAGACGTACTGAAATTAAAATGAAAGATTTGTGGAATGACAGAAGCCCGATGCTTTGATCAACCTGATGTATTTAGAGGGGAGAAGGGAAAATGGCAGTGCAGAGAAGGGATTTGCGCCCTGCAGATATGTCAATATTTGATCTCAGTGTGTAAAGAGATGCCCAGGCTCTGATGGCATAGGCACTCTTGTTCCCACATCTGCCTAAATCCCACTTCTGCCTCCAGCTGGCTGGGTGATCTGAGTTTAGAAGGAGCAGTTTTAAAAATGGCACTGTTTTCTTTGCCTTTTCTGGGCCACCAGGTTTGGTCCACCTTTGGGACTGAATCACCCTGAACAAGCAGTCATTTTGATAACCTCCTTATTTTGGTTTCACTTCGTCTACAGATAGCACCCCCAGCCAATAACGATCCTTTGTGTCCCTGGCTGATGCCACTCACATCAGCGAGCACGAGCTCAGCTCTGAGAGCTGTAGGCGTGCAGTCAATTATCATCCTTCCTACAAAAAAATTCTCCCTGAGCAAGAGTGTTTCTCCAGCTTGCCTTCAAACAGTGGCTCAAAATCCTCTCCAGCCCCAAGGTAAGAAAGAATTATGTCTGGAATATTTCACTCTGGCTTTCAGAGAACAACTCTGTGTATTCCTCAGTATGTGAGTGCTGGATGAATGGCAACAGCAGTTCAAACTGTTTATTCCTTTCTTAGCAATAATGTTTAGGTTCATGAAAGCCTTCCAAGGTATATAGAATTCCTCATGCTGAGTAAGGGCTCCTTCACTTATTGCTGCTGCTACACACTATGGACCATTCTTATTATACCTCCCTCCCCATTCATACCACTATAGTTAGGGGACTCTCAATGTTGTCATTATAAGCCCCTTATTTTTCAGGGTGTATAATTCAGCTGTAAAAAATTTGCCCTGGGCTGAAACTTGGCACATGAAGGCCAGAGAGAGGATTTTTGTGTTGATTATTTTTATAAAGCAAGTTTTTAAAATAAAGTAAAATAAAATAAAATAAAATCTGTTCAGCCATATTATGTTGTAAAAAGTGCAGGAAAAAATAGAAGTTAGTGGTTTCAGATGCTTTTTTCAGGCCTCTCCTGTGTAACTCAAAGCCAGCTTTGTTTTTTAAACTGAAATTTTCCAGGCTATTAGTCCATAACGTGAACTTGTGCCTTTCAGGTTTCTCTTTAAACGCAGGCACACACGAAAAGAAGAGCAGAGTTATTTCAATTAGGAATGGGGGCTGCTGTAATTTATTTTATATACATTTTTTCACAGGGAGGTTTTTTTTTCCTTCTGGAAGACACATGGGTGCACACCACCTGAATAAGTGTTGGGTGAACCCCTCTGCCCCTGCCACCTGGAGTGCGCATCTCTTTGCTGTGGGTCTGCTGGATCTCCAGAGAGCACTGAACTGGATGCTGCTCTGAATTACTGAATTAGTGAATTCTCTGTCTTCCCCCCACTGAATAAGTGTTAAGGCGGGACTGGGCTTCCCAATGGATGGTTTCCTCAGGACTCAAGCAGGTCTACAATTTAGTCTGAAGGAGCTGGCATACTTGGATCTGACTTTCAGGTCTCTTGGATCCCAACCCGTTGTCTTGGCTTGATCCATCATCCTGTTCCTGAAGTGGGTTAGATGATATTTGATTTAAATTCTGTTTGGCAAAGCCCATGAACGTGAAGGTTTCAGAACTGTTGGCTCTTGAGGAAACCGTGGCCTGGAGTTCAGATCCTGTATTAAATGACAAATTAAAATGCATTGAGAGGCCGGTGCCTACTCTCTAGTTTGTTAATGGCTACAAAACTGCAGCATGATGGCAGACACTCTTTAGAACGTGGCTAGGGCTGGATTGGTAGTGCAGAAGAGCTACACAGAGGCAGAATTCCTTACAAAGCACTCATGCCTATACAGGACCAGTTTATCAAGCATACTTGAATGCTTAGTTTTGCCAGTAGTCTTTTTCTTAAGGAAAAAAGGTCCCTAAGATATAGAAGACCTGGTGAGAAGTGGTATTTTGTTTCATTAAAAGCAAAACAGAAGAGAGTTCTCAATTTCTTCCCATTTCTAAAAAATAAGTGAATTTCTCAAAGAACTTAGACTGCTTTCTTAACTCTAACTTTATTTTGATGACAAAATTTTATCTTGATGGCAAACCCCAGGCTTTTGTATGCTTATAATAATTATTAGTGAAAGTTTTTTGTAGAAGATCTGCATGAGAAAAAAATTCAAAATAAATTAATATAGACCCCATACCTAAAGATAAGGGTAAGAGATGGTACGGCACGAACTCTCTAAGTGACTCCACCAGATTTTCCTCTTGGTAGCAAAGTGTCTATTGGTGGGTGAATGAGGGGTTGCTTATCAAGGTTAACAGCTTGAGGTACTGTAAGGAGTGGTGTAAAATGGCAGACCCCAAGCAAAATCTACAAAGCCTGGCCACAAACTTATTAGTTCCCTCACTCTGTGCATCTTCCGTTGACTGCTGGTGCAACTTTAGAAAAGAGACTCACCAGCAGTATGAGGTATGAAGAGCTGATGTCTCATACACCCAGTCATCACTGGGAAATTGTTTTAGCAAATGCCTGCTTATATGAGGGACCACTTGCCTGACTGTAGCAGACTGTTTACCCAGCATTAGGATTTCCTGCAAGCGCAGTGCCTTCTCTTCAAAGAGGGCAACTCTTTCTACTAGTTCAGTAGCTCTGAGATTAGGATGCAAGCTGAACCATTGCTTCTTTCATTCACAGCTGGAGAAACTCGGGTGATTTGCCCAGATGCAGAAGAGGAGTAAATGGAAGCGATTGGTAGATAACAGATCTTTCATTTGAGCGTGCATGTGTATGTGGAGGAATTGGTTGCAGTTGCCTTTCAGCATGTTGGCTCCCATCAAAGCTGACAGCTCTGTATGTTACCACAAGTTTTCAGTTTCCAAGCCAGACATGACCATGAAGTTCCATGGAGTGGAAAGCGGTTATCCCTAACCCTCATCTCACCTGCTGGCATGGTCTGCATGTAGAGTTTTCTGTTCATGCTGGGTGGCCATAGGATGACAAGCCTGGACACATCAGCTCCACAATTTTTCAGGGTGGAATTTTGACATTCCTGGTGTTCAGATTTGCTCATTTGTGGTTCTTTTAGCCAATTAACGCTGGCTCCAGGCAGGGTTTAGGGTTTTTCTTTTTTCATTCCTGGTGTTCAGATTTGCTCATTTGTGGTTCTTTTAGCCAATTAACGCTGGCTCCAGGCAGGGTTTAGGGTTTTTTTTTTTTTTTTTTTTTTTTTTTTTTTTTTTTGTGTGGTTCGTTGTTTTCTGGTTGGTTTTGCTTGTTGTTTTTTTTTTTTTTTCCCCTGGGTAATTCAGTGTTCCTACTGGGGCCTTGTAGGCAGGGAATACCACCCACACAGGCACGGACTCCTCCTTATGCCCCATGTTGCAGCCACCATTCCTGCAGACAAGGAAGCCAAAATGAAGCTGCCTAGAAAGCCTGTCATCACGACTTTCTAACCAGCTGGAAGTCATCCTGCCAAGCAAGGGGAAGAGCCACCCCTCAAAGAGCGGGAGCCCAGCCCCAGCTCCCGCCTGCCCTTGCAGGCAAAGCGAAGCCTAGGGAGGACCTGGAGGCTGGTTTTGGTGTGTGACAGCACTCAGAACCCAAGCCATAACAGCAGCACTTTGAAAACAGAAAAGAAACCAAAGTGTCTAATATTGGGTCAAGCCAACATCTATAAATCAATGTCTGTGAATTTATAAACTGTTCGTAAATTTAAGTGCTTTTTGGAGAGCTGTTTGTTATTATGTCAGGGCTGGGAAGGGGGGACAGGGAAAGTACTTACATTCACTCACTGTCTCCAGCTCCAGACTTGCTCGTACATTGTTCAAGCGGGGGGAAGGAGAAGAAGTTGTCTGGGTGAGGGAAGGTGTTAGGGTGATGCTGCTGTTGTGCCCCTGAACAGAAAGGACAAACCATATTGAAACCACATTCGTGCCTTTCAAATTCCTCATCTGTCCTTTGACTGTTTTAGCCCTCTACCAGCTAACACAGCTTCAAACCTACCAAAGAGCTTCAAACTTAGCCACTACCTCCCTCTTACCCTGAGTGCCTCCAGGAGGGAGCAGAGGCACAAAATTGTCTCAGCAGCTCTTCAACTCCTCTTCCCCATGGTCTAAGATGTGGTGATAGTCCCTAATGACTCTTCCTGCAGCATGCCTTGCTCGAGAGCACGCTGTAAAGCAGCGCAGTCAGTGGGAAACGAAATGCTGCTGCTGTCAATGGGAACTAGTAAACAGCTTTGAGAAGGAAAAAAATAAAGCAAGAAAGACTCTCTGCAGTCTAGGTCCACCCTGGCTGAAACTGTTTCTGAGGTTCCACTATATTTGGATAACTTTTCCTCCCACCTCTATTCCTTTTTTTCCTTTCACCACCTGCTGTTTCTACAGCCAGGATAGGGTACAAGTGTCCTGAAAGGAGTTGGTCCCAGTCTGGTGGGAAGCAGGAAATACTGGGAGGCCTAAGAAGGCATAAAAAGTTTTGGAGGTTATATTCAAAAAATAAGACATTGTTCTGCTCATTCAAGTATCTCAACACTTTGCATGCATGAATGAGTTAAGCCTTACAGAACACCTGTAGGGA
>NW_010418153.1:59598-70311 GCF_000710305.1 Buceros rhinoceros silvestris | reverse complement strand
GAAATGGTATTCTCCATTCTATAGGTGATGAAATGGAAATACTGATGGAGCTGAGGCCAGATTTCAAACCTCAATGTCTCCAGCTGAGCTTCTAAATCCAAAACAAGGCACTGAAACAAGCATTCACAATCTATCAAGTCATACTGATATGAAGGTAATGGCTGTGTGCTTTGCCAAATCCCGGATCCCTGTTGAGCAACCTATTTCTAAAAACTTTGGCCCGGGCTTTTACACCAAAGCTGTGCCATCAGTGGAGACAAGAACTGGACACTGAGCAGTTGAATCCTAATATTCAACTTCGTGTATATCGTGTGTTTGAATATTCTCCAAACTATGCAAACGTCTTTAATGAGACAAAAATCCCCTTGAAAGCCCACCTTGCTTCTGAACTGCATAAAAATACCCTGAGAAGAACCATCTCCCTGGAAGCCCAAAGCTGAAGGATAGGCAGAGCAGACACCAGTGCATTTTCTGAAAAACAGGGGAAATAATCAAAACATTTTTAAAGACCTAAAGAACCATTTTGGCACTGGTTAAGTAGCCCTGGGCAAAGATTTGAGGTTAGTTATCTACTTCACTTGCACATGATTTGAGTCAAAGCTCCTCACTACTGTATTTCACATCCTGAGTTGACCTCCATGTTTTCTGAGATACACCAAAGTATAGCAACTCTTCCTGCTCTTGCACGTTGCAGGAATAACATGTCATGGCTTGTTTGCCAGTATTCACAATGTTTCTTTATGTTATAATGATTGTGTGATCCAGTAAATTTGATTCTTTCATTTCTGTAGTGCTCGTTGTCAGCCTCTGTCAGAAGATTAGCTGTCTCCTTATGAAGGATCTAATCCATTTCAAGGAATTAAACATTTTACTGTTGTCATATTTACGGTCACTCTCAGCTTTTTTGTGAGGCTGCCAGGCAAGATTGCACTTAATTTCAAATGTGTGGATTGGACACCCTATCCAGACATGCCGCTTGCAGGCTCAGGTAGATGTGGCTTGCTTGGTGGTATATTACACCTGATGTTCTGATTTCAAGATTTTAAACCAAGTCATTCACCCGTAGGAAGCACCACAAAGACCAGCTCTAATCATTTTGAACCAAGAACAACTGAAGGCTTGAAGTGCCCTCAAAAGAGCCAATGCTTTCTTCTGAAGAGGTTTGTGAGGATCTGGAGGCAGGACATTGTAGGGAATAGGTATGTCATGAAAAACAATCTGTGCCTACTTTCATCTCCCTGTAATGCTCTCACCGCTGAGGCAGTGGTCCACTATATATATACCAAACATACAGGCACTCTGCACTGGATCACAATTCCCATCCCTGTCTCAGGGTACAGGGCACCGCCTCTAGGCCATTCATCCTATCATTGCACTTCTGGGTTATCCCAGAAGGTTTTTCTTTGGGAAACAGCAAAGTTTACTCACACAGAAATAATCTCTTCTGCTTTCAGGAGCTTAAAAGGGAGAGGAACCTGAGCATAGAGAGCTTGTTTTGTAGCTCCTGTCTTTGTAAAGCTGTGGTAGGGAGGGCAGCAGCTGAGGAATCCACAGCTAAGGTCACACGATATGCACTCAAAGGTCTTTGATGAAACTATATTGATGGGGACCTACTCAGTGTTCTGGCTTGCCAACGTTAAATGGAGTCCAGATGAGATGAATGGGGTGGTTTGCTCAACTTGGAGTACACTGCTTGCAGGCTCAGGCAGATGTGGCTGCTTTGTCAGAGCTGTATCTTCTCTTAACCAGGAAAATGCAAAACATCATTCTTATTTAAATTAAAAAAAAAAAATAAAAAAAAAAAGGAAAAGGTTAAAATGCTGGCATGGTTATCTGACTTGTGGTGTTCTGGAGACACTGGGGCTGTGTCTCTATAGGTTTCAAAATGCAGAAGCAAAACAACACTTGCATATCATCTAAAGAAAGGCAGCCTAGCAGCAGAGGAAAGGCAGCGCTGCAGCCCTGACAGCTGGGACGAAGCCTTCCTGATAGTCTCAGAAGAGACTTTGCTGCTGACTTAACGAGTAACACATGACAGAGCATGAATTTTCATGGAATAGCTGCACACAAAACACGAAGTGGCTCAAAGCAATGTCAGGGAGGCAGCTATTTGCAGGGATTGCCTTCTGACAGCACAGTCTGGTGAACCCAGCCAATAGACTTGACATGAGTGAAAATAAGCGGCACAGTCCTGGCTCCAAAGTGCGATCCTGTGTAGTGCCGTTTGCTAGTCACACTAGGTCCCTGCTTCTGCTGGAATAAAAGGTGAGTCAAAGGAAAATGGTGTCCAGAAGTTCAGAGCAACCCAGACGGCCCTAACCACATGACAGGCCCAGAGGGAAGTTTTAAACCACCCACACAACAGCTTGCACAGCTTGCCAAAAAAGTCAGATCCTTCAGCTGGGGGAAAAATAGGTTGCATCTGGATTCTGTGTTTGAAGCCCGTGGTAGAGGAAGCAGAGAATGAGGAGGAGGAGTGGGAAATGTGTTCTGCACAGACCAGATTGCAGTTTGATTTGAAGCATGAAAGGAAGGAGTTTATTTTTCTGATAGTAGTAAGTCGTTTCTCCTTATAAGTGTAGTACAACCTTCTATGAGTGGCAAATCAGCCAAGAACAGAATTAAGGCCATTCCTACCGTAGTTTCAGTCCAGCCTGCCTTTGCTTATTTTAAAAATAAAATAGAGCTTAATGTTTATTTGAATTGGTAGAGAATAGAAGTAGCTCATCAGTTCCTAATCATGTGGGCTAAAAGCGAATCCTTGACAGCTGAACTGACCATAAAGGGGCTGGCTGTGACAGAAAATAGTGTGCTTTGGTTAATGGTCAGGTATCTATGTTTTGGAAAGGCAAAGCTGACCAAATTAGAAAGTGTTGACCTTTGAGCCAGAAGACCCAACTGATGCTCATGTTTGTGGTGCTATCGTAGTGCATGATCCTGAGTAAATGATGACTGTCAATCCTGTTTGCTTCTACATGGTGGCAGTTGAGACAGTCTTTGAAAATTCTTGAAGACAAGGTATCCACATTGCTGACTCTAGCTGTAGTTTGGCCACAGAGGTTAAACCTGGGCTAGAAAAATCAAAGGTCATCAAGCCTTTGCCTGAGCACTGCAACTTGGTTTGTGCCATTAAATTGTTGGCATTGTATCTGGCAAGCTTTTGGCCCAGATCAAAAGTGCTGTCAGCATTTTCCAGCCGTGTTCGGGGAGTTAGTAGAGGACAGCGAATGCTCCCCATAGGCATTTTGGTTATGGTCATCATGTTTGGAAGACTTAGGGAGATGAAACTTGGAGCAAAGGTACGGCCACACTGTCCCAGTTAGTCTCAACGGTAGGGAACGGGCCCTCACACTATTTAGTTATTAGAACTGAGGTGGCTGATATGTCCATAGAGTACTCAGAAAGAGGCATCCTCAGGTTGCTTTCTGGTAGGTTGAGCTGTGGGATGCCTGATGTTGTGGCTGCTAGGTCTGGAGGATATGAAGTGAGGGCTTGAGCCTGCACTGGCATAAGCTGCTGCAGCAGGAACTTTGGCCTGAAAAATTGTCTATACTGCTTTTTGTGCATCAGTAATGTGGCATGTAGGCTGGCACATGAGTAGGGTTGGTGGCATAGCCAGAGCCTGTGGGAATGCAAGGAAAAATGCCACGTTCCACCCCATCCTTGTACCTGTCCCATGCTCACCTAAGACAAAACAGAGCTAGGGTATGGGGCACTAGATGATAGTGCTTCAGGAGGAAGATGCATGGTGGAGCAGAGGATGAAACGTTCTGCTTGTGGCTTCATCATCAGCTCCCTCTGACCTCAGGCAAATTACTTAACCTCATTGCTTCCATTTCCCTTGCTGCCACATGGGGATAATAATACCATCACAGGATGGTTGTGAGCATTAATTAGCATATGTAGAGCACTTTGAAGATGAAAAGCTTTTAATGACTGCTGGGGGTTATTAAAGCCGTTCACGTTCAGTAAGTATTATTAAAAAGAAACCAAATCTGAATGCTCTGCACTGAACCTCATCAGATCCTGGGGCTTGAATACTGGTGGAAGGACGCCTATACCACACTACGTAATTCCTCAGTAAATTGCCCAGGGGCTGAATTTATCACTGGAAACCGCAATCCTGAGAGCTAGCCAGAAGAACCGAGCGTCGTCTGCTGTGACTCACTCCACCTTCCCGAAGGGGAAAAAAGGCAGTGGCATGGTTGTAATTGGGTTCGCTTTTGATCTGAGTGGTACGTGCTTTCTAACACTCCTGAACTCACCGAGCAGATTGGGGATTATCTGGAGGCTGTTTGAAGCAGGAGCATCTGCTCCACTTGGAGTCAGCCAAGATGTGCTCAGATGAGTGCAGCACTGACTGAGGTGTAGGAACTGGCGGACAAGGATGGTGTACTGTGGGCAAGTTTCTTGGAGCTCTCTATCAGGAGTGAAAGCCTGTGAGAGGCCGAGAAAAAAAAACAGGCAGAGAGATCTCATATAAATATGTGGTAGAATACCAAAACAGAGACAAACACATGTTAATCAAAAGGGCGAGAAGAAAAACAATAATCATTTCAATCTTCCTACAGCTTCCTTTACAGGTGAAATGGAGTACCTGAAAGGCTGTCTTTTGATTTTGATTTCTCACTTTTACTTGGAAATACTGCTGTGCATGAGGAATGATGCTTGTGTTGTAAGGGCTGGTACTGGAGAATATGCAGGTCTGAGCACTGTGGATTTGTGGTGTGATTGCAATGCATAACTCATCCCTGCCTCAGTTTCCTCCTTTTCTTAATGAATTTAACAACACATCGGGCTTGCACTGCCCTTGACTTGCCCTTGACTGGTGTGTCCAAGTGCTTCCATGCAGGTTGTGGGTGATGCCAAGAATAGCTTCTCTCTTCTACATGCCTAATTACTAAGGATGAGATCCCATAGTGACTCAAGGCAGCACCTTAGGATTTAATTCCACTAAGACTTCAGGTTATCAGTGAGAAGACTTTGCTGACAGCCTGGCTGACTGTTTATTATGGGTTTTCTTAGTTTCAGGTGCAGTTGAAGAATTGTTAACTATTATTATTATTATCACCATTGATGTTATTATACCTGTGGTTAGGAGAGCAGCATTTTAAGTAACCTAACTAACAAAGCCATTTTATCACAAAAGAGAGAGACATAGCAGTGCTTGCATGCTGACTTCATGGACCTATTTATTTCATGAAAACAGTATATTTTATGCAGTTGTACTAATTTCCCTTTATAGCTAATAATAATAAATAATTATACTCACTGCTATGGTTTTTTCCTCATCCCCTGTTTTTCACACTGGGTCTCATGGCTTTTTATGTTGCTCTCAGGAGAGATTGGTCCTAACAACTGTATCACAGATATGTTAACGCACATCACCAGTGCCCAGCCTGGGAGTGACATCGACACACAAGTAAGCCCCAGTGCTTCAGTTTGCTATACAACAAATTAAACATATTCTGTGTTGCTCCAGAGTTCACAGACGTATAAAGCAGGGGTGTGCCCTACCCCATTTTGCTACACTCGGAGAATACCACCAAATACCCTAGCCCAAACCGCGACTTGGAAAACCATGCTGTAGGTCAATCAGCAATTCAAGATTTCACAAGCCAGTTCTGCTGCTGTAAGCAGCAGATGTACAAACATCCTTCAAACTGAATGTTATCCCAGAAATTTGCCCTTCAACAAGAAAAGTTTTAATAAGGCTTAATAAAGTCAGAAGAGAGGACAAGTGACAACATAGAGGGAATCCTGAAAATTAGCTGTTTTTTCACCTTTAAAGTAACAGTGGCACAGGGTTGCTATTATGATGTTGTGTAGAATGATAGCATGACCCTTTGGAAGGATTTTTTCAACATCTGTGGTCAAACGCATATGTATTTTAATCAACAGCTCTTTTGAATCTGTTTGATTCCCCAAGTGGCTTGTTCTCCTTGGCCCAGGTTCATGCCATCCCTCTGGAACAGCCCATTTTCCCCACCTAAGACCCAAATTACCCCTTGAAAGTATTGATTTTTCTTCACTGATGATGGAGAAAACCTTGGGATTATACCTCCAACATAGACATCACAGTTAAATGCCAGCTGTGTTGTGGGATCCCACTGAAGCCAGTAGCTTCACATTTGTGGGAAATGGATTTAAGATCTGTTATGCTGTCATCAAGGGCTTCCTCCTCCCATCCTTGTTTCTCAATGTGGTGGGAACATCCCTGCTTCTTAGACAAGATAGTGTCAAACTGCCTTTTCAAGTCTGTCCTTACCAAGCCTGGGCTACTGAGGCACAGCTCCCATTGGACATTTAATCTCATGGCAAGACTATTCTCAGTCCTGGGGACACTGGAAAATCAAGGCTCCTTTTCTAGCCGCTCACATCTCCTTCACCATGGGGCAAGCATGACAACTCCTAGCTGACTGTGAGTACAGCCCTTCAGAGAGGAGGCTTACAAAATCTGGTGGTGTGAATGGTGCATCTGTCTTACTTTTCTGAGTCATCAGAAGGAAGGCAGGACTCAGCCTGCAGCTCTCAACAAGAGCGGGCTGCTGCTTCTGCTTCTGTAGTCACCTTGGGTTCACACAATATCTCAAGCCCCACTCTTCTTTTTGGCAGCAACCAAGGTACTTTCTGCCACTTTCACAGACTATGACACAGTCTCCTTTTCTTTTTTTCATTCTTTCAGTTTTTTTTTCCCTCTCCCATCCCACCTGAGGTTGACTCCTGAAAGGTTGCTCCCTCTGAAGCTCAGTGCTTGCCTGTGAGAAGGAGACTGGGGGCTGCTATTTTCAGCAGTTGAGTTGCAGAGTGGGAAAAAGCTGCCAGAAAAATGGAGGTGGCTGGTGTTAAAATGAAATGGGCTTGATTCTGAGCTCACATTGGTTTTACACTGCTGTAACACAACTCACTTGAATGGAGTGTTTTTCCTGATTCATAATGATGTCAGTGAGAAGAGAAACCTAACGGACTCTAATTTAATCCCAGGCTTTGGCAAGAACCTTCATCTCCCTTTAATGAGCGGAGGTCTTTTCATTAGACTCTCAAATACCCTGGTGATGGGTGCCAGTATAAAACCCTAGATAGGCAGACGTTTATGTAATGGCAGCAGGCAGTGTGCCTTAGAGAAATGGAAAAGGCATTTTAATCATGGTATTAGGTTAGATTCCACACGACAGTATGGAAGGCATCAAGATGCGAATGCCATAACAATCTGGAGTGTGTTACCACGGCATTGATCTAATATTGCAATGTAGTAGTAGCAATTTCAGAGATATCTTGTGAAAAGGCACTCTGAGTTTCAATGGAAAAAATAGAGGGGAGGAGGGAGGGAAAGAAAGGAAAAGTTAAAGCCTGCTCAGCTGCTAACGCAGGAGTAGCTTTGTATTCGCTGCTCCTAGGTCGAATCTCTGCTGTGAACCAAGAGCAATGCCCAAGGATTCCTTGGGGAAGTTCAGGGCTGTAGAAAAGATCTGAGTCGCCCACTCTAGTTATTCATTTATACAGAAATCAACTGTGTCCATTTTCAAGGTGTCTCTGGGCCCTGTGGCCCATTTCAAAACAAACATACAGATGTTACCCATGGAGCAGTGGAGAAACTTGGCTTTGGCAGCAGCAGACACAGAAAGCCCCCACTCCTGGTTCACTTCTGAGCAGCAGAAGGTTTGGTGATTGTAGAGGGGTTGATGAAAGACACTGTCTGCTCTCAGGTCTTATCTTAGGAGTGTGTTGGCAGTGAGTCTGCTCCAGCCAGCTCTGATCAGCATAGAGGCAGAAACATTTCACCTAGGCTGGGCTTGGTATTGCCAACAGGCCTTTGAAACATACCTGGCTGTGTGCTTTGCAAGGGTTGTTCCCAGACATGGTGCCTGTATCCATAATAAACCTCATCTCTGAATGCATTATGCATACATTTGTCACGTTGCTCTGGAGAGCCAGTGCCACGCACCATGTTGCCCTCATAGGCAGCCTGAAGGCGACATGAGTTTTGTTTGCACACTGACCTCATTTGCCTTTGTAACAGAGGACATTGTGTCATTTTGGGGAAAAACTGTTCATCCCTCTGCCTGATACCATGTTTGCAAAGGCAGCTGAGAGAAATGGAGCTTGCACAAGGACTGTGAAACACTCACTTGGTTCTTCAGATATCCCAAAGCTGGTCATGAAGAGGCCTTGCAGGAAGGCAGTATCCACAGCAGGGTAACATGGCCTTGGGACATCCCTCGAGCTGCTCTGTTGCAGACATACCCAATGAGATCAAAGAGCTCACAGAAGACAAGGCGGCTGATGAAGTAGGTGGTGTGCATTGCTGTAATGTTACAGGAGCGTCGCTTGGATCCACACCTCTGGTGGATTCAACCTGGTGAAGTCTCTCGTACTGGTAGGATCCTTGGACTGGTTCTCCTGCTCTTTGCCCACTGGTATTGCCCAGCACAGGCATGAAGCAATTCCATTCTGATCTAGGAGAGCTAATAAGGTGTTAAGTACATGTCAAGTTATTCACACCCTTTACAATGTCAGAGCCTGCATCATCCGGAGTGGGGAATGAAGAGCCTTGCTCTTAGCAACATCTGTATTACTTTCTGAAGGGAATTATTTCTAATATCTGTCATACTTTTCTGTCCTTACTTCTGTGCAGGCCAATCAGAGTGACTTTTAGGAAGGTGAGGGTCTTTCATTTCCTTTCAATGTGCGTGGAAGAAATAGCCATGTAGCCATTAGTGAAAAGCAGAGGGAGGTTGTTTAAGACAGCAGAACCACTGCATAATTGTTTAGGGAAAGGTATGCAAAGACAGCCTGTGAGGCAGAGAGTTCACCTTCCACAAAATTACTTTTGATTATAGTTAGGCTCTGGCTAAAAATACTAAACGAAAACTTAGTTACTGGTCAACGCTGAAGTTCAAGGCTCAGCTTTGATTCTGCTTCTTATTTTGGCCCCTCTGATTGGAGATGTGAGTATTCGCTCACTTAAAAACTGTTGGCTATTAAACAGCCTTCCCCTGTGCTGAGCTGTACAGAATGAACTGCACCGAAAGAGTTGCACTGAATGGGATCATGCAGGTAATAGGCACAGTGAAATGTACAAAAGGTGGTGGATAAAACTAAAAAAAAATATTTTAAAATTTTAGAAAATGTAACAACAGTGAAAATGAGGAAGATGGCTTTCTTCGAATCCCCCCTCCTCCCACCGCCCCCTTCATTTTAAACCATCCAAGACAGCATGTTTGAAATAGCTTTAAAGTTAGGAAGTTTCTTTCTGTGCCTTGCAGGCTGCTGCGAGCTCTGAAGCGATGTTGCCACCTTGTGGAACAGGAATCAGCACTGTTCATTTCGGGAAAAAAAAAAAAAAATTATTACCTTTCACTCCTTGTTCTTTGGGCCAGATTAGAAAGAAAAGTTCTGTGCATTGGGGATGGGGGGGCCTTTTTCCAACACCAGTTGGTGGGGCTGAGGACATGCTGGAAGGAGCTGTAATCAGAGGGTGTATTTAATTATATCGTCTTTGATTTCCTTCTTTTATTTTCTTATTCTCTACATCCACTGTATTTTTTCCCCTTCCATTCTCAGAGTCTGGACTGGTCATCTGCCTGTTACCTTGCGAGTAAAACCCATCATTTCATAAAAGGCTATGGATTATTGTGCTCTAGGAAGCAGAAAGAAAAGTCACCTGGCTGGAGTCCTGCAGCCCTCGCACAGGCAAAGCTCCCATTGACTTAGGGCAGACTTTTGTCTGGTTTCTGAAGCCACACTTCTCTGTGAGATTCATAAAAGAAACCTTCAAAACCTGTGGGTACGTGCCCAGCTTGTGTGGGCCAACGTTTTGGAGAACACACATTATGTTTATGCTCAGGAAATCAGAACTGGGCACAGGGAAATGATCACTTTAGCTTTCAAAAAGAGTGAGCGCCGGACCTGGAATTTGCAGTATATAATTTCAGCTTAGAACTACATGACGGGGAGATTTGACGGTGTTCGGCAGGAGGATGCAAACCAGCATCATCAGGCACAGCCACCATACCCTACACCTTCTCGCTGGCCGAAGGGCAAAATCCGGACTCCTGAGACTTTCGCCCTCATTCTTTTTCCTAATAGTATCCAGGGCTAACCTGCCGGGTGAGGGATTTAAGGGAGGTGTTCAGAAAAGGTTGACAGCATGGAGGAATTATCCTACCTTGTGCTGGTAAGTTTGAGCTTTCCCGAAATCCTCCATCTCCCCAGGGCAAAGGGGCATTAGATTTTGTATCTACCAGAGGGCCCTAAACACTGATAAATTGTTATTATCAGGGATTCTGAAAGTATATTTCTTTTTTTAACGATGGGAATTTGTCTCTGAGAAAACAGAATTTTAAAACCTGTATTAATTTCAGAAACGGGAGTTGGGGTGCGGTGGGGAGAGGGATGTGTGTTTCAGCATACACCCAAATGATAGGACTTTCCTGCATTTCATTATTTCTTTTTTTCTTCTATTTCCTCCTGTTTTTACTACTTTTCATAGTGGTAAAAAAAAAGTAAAATAAAACACAAAATAAAATACTTAAATAAAATAAAACAACATAAAAATTAAATAAAAAATAAATTTCAACCACACAAAAAAAGAAGAGGGATACAAGAATGTAGAGAGGAGAGAGGCGAAAAACAGAGTATCAATAAAAGCACATAAAGCTTTAACTCTTCCCTTAAAATAAAAAGAAAAAATATTCAAGGCTTTTTTTTTTT
>NW_010418153.1:59091-59415 GCF_000710305.1 Buceros rhinoceros silvestris | reverse complement strand
GCGATCGCTGTTGAATCGTTCAGCCTCTGGTAATGTCGGCATCCGACCGGTGGTGAGTAAACAACAACTCCCGTTGTACAATGTGAATAACAAACTACCATTTACAAAATATGTTTACCCCGCTATGTGCTTGGGCATGAATACTACCTTCTTTTTTGTGTCCAGGTCTGTATTTCCCTCCGAACAGTCCTTGAGAGCCCTACGAGCTCCAGCACTTCCCAGGGTACGTGCATGCACACACACACACACACAAATGTGGACAGCTTCAGCGCGGAGCCTCCCACCTCCCTACCGGGACACGGTTTAGCAAGTCCTAAAACCAAA
>NW_010418153.1:39877-59020 GCF_000710305.1 Buceros rhinoceros silvestris | reverse complement strand
CGAAGGAAAGACTCGCAGAGCCACAGCCATAACACAAGCTACAGAAAGGCCCACTGAGCCACAACCTTTCTGTCGGTGAGATCTCATGTGTGAGTCTCAGACCATGTCATGGAAACCGTCTCATCACCCTAACAAAAAAAAAAAAAAAAAAAACTGAACCAACCTGAACTGTTGAACATAGAGGTTTGGGCCACCCCAGCAAATTAAAGGCACTGGGGGATCCTGAGCCGGCTGATAAAAATGCAATGCCCAGATAAGTTCTTCTTTGGTGGTATCAGGGGATGCTGGGGCCCACAGCTGGAGGTTTTCTGCCTGTGCCCACCACACCTAACCCAGCAGAGCCCCAGAATCCTCCTCCTCACCAGACACTCTGCCAGACTTGCAGGGTATTCCCATGCTAGCAAGAAAATGGGATGGCAGCCCCAAATGTCCCCCCAAGTATTTGCCCACCTTGAATCACCTGGAAATGCCATGGATGTTTCCAAGAGGATTGAAGCTGGGCTCCTGTCTACGCCTATCTATCCCAGCACTGGGGTAAACACATCCCTTGAAGAGTGTCAGATTTGCCCAGAATGGGAAATGAAAGAAGGAACATTTACCTTCTATGCTATATGATTTTTATGGGTCCCTCTCTTTTAGATCATAGGGAAATAAATTTATCTCCAGTCTCTCTTGAAAGAGATGGATTCATGGAAAGTTTGACCTATAGTGAATTGACAAAATAATTCCTGGAATTCTTTTTTCTGCTCTTTAACTTGTACAAGGGCAATTTTTCTTTGCAAAGGCAGATGCAACTCCCAGTAACTAAAGTGCCGAAGCAATGAGGGGCACAGAAGGTAGTTTCATAGTCAGTAACATATTTTTTTTTTAAAATCATGCTGAATAGCTAAGAAAAATACGTGGACTAAGTTTGCAGATTAGTGTAAAAGAAGCTTGTGGGCAGCTAAGTGAGCCTGAAAGGAGAACACATGCCGTGAGCCATTTACTCTTCAGCAGGTGCAGTGGAGTGCAAAAGGGTGACTTGTTTTACCACCCCAAGTCTGTGGGGCTACTGGGAGCTGCATTAAACTCCTCCAGCAACTGTGTGGGTGTTAATGACCTGGGATTTGAACAGTGATTTCAGAGTTTTTGAGTTTTCCACTTCTCCCTTCCATCCCAGCTTCATCCTTCCTCTGAAAACGTGACAACCCCTTTCTGACCAAATAACTAAAAACACTGGAGTTTGGACTATCCGATTTTTCCTTTGGACCAGTGAAGTGTAAGGAAGAAAAAAACACCACCTACTACTAGACAAGGAAAATTTCAATCATCACAATGAAATAAAACAGAAGCTGGTCAAAGCTGGTTTTAATGAAGACCATTACAGGGAGAGGTGGCATTTTCCTTCCCCCTGCGTGTGTGTGTGTGAGAGAGAGCACCTCAGACCCTTTTCCATCCAGTCACAACCAGGGAGCTGCAAACTCTGTCTTTAATTGCAGATGTTGTAAAAATAATCACATAGGAGACTAGACCAGCATTAAAAATGTGGATTCTTGCCTAGTTGTCTTGGCATGGAACATCTTTCTATTGAAGTACTTTTAAGCAGTAAACTATAAGTAAAAATTTCTTCAAGAAGTCGTCTTTTCTTGTATGGTTGTTTTACTTCAAAGGGTGTTTCCTGGCTTTGCCAGAAAAAAGGAGATGCTGGGGAGTATTTGCTCTGTCTTAAAAGATGGCTTTGTTTTTAATTATCCTTGCTGCAGAATACAGTGAGATCTTTCTGCCTCCATTTTTTTTTTAGCTCAGATAAAATTCTCGGCATTTCAGCATTTTTTTTTCTCCTCTGCAGCTTTTTCCCATTTGAACTGTTATTTATTACTTCTTTACTACCTTTTACACAGTTAGATGAAAATCTCGATGCCTAATGGTGAAAACACCCCAAAGGAATTTAATTTTATTTTAAGGGTAATGTCACCCTCGTGAACAATTTACCTCCAAACAATGAGAAATTGTTTCTCTGATCCCACCTACCCTCCTCCTCCTTCCTTGACTCTTCTGTTGAGTTTCGATCCCGCTAGGGGAAAAGGGGTATTTTGTTAGTTTGAAATCAGATTGCTGTTGCCTTTTTAGTACCTTTATAAATCCAGGAACATTAGCTCAAATGAAGTCTAGCGCAAAATGTTTCCTTTCTATGGGACCTAGCACATTGAAGGGTGCCAGTAGGTGGTCACTGTTCATAGACTTTAAAATGCAGATTAAGCCCAGCTGAACTGTGCCAAACCTTTTTCAACCCTGTTGAAGTCCAAAATAAATTCACACCTCCTCATTTCTGTCCTATTAATCAATCAATTCAAGAAACTGCAGTCTGTGGTGGGTATCAGTCAGAGACTTGTCTGTTCACTTGGGCTGATGCACAGAATAAATGTTTTCATATATTTTAAAATTAATTTTATTTCCTATGTCTATATTTTTAATTTTGTTTTCTTTTGCAAGAATGCATCTGTGACTACCTGTTGTCAGGAAGACCATAAATTTCAAAGTTAAAATAACATTATATTCCAGTATTTGTTTTTGAGGGGGAAAAAATCAAAATAGCAATCTAAAAGAAATAAAGAGGAAACTGTGAACCCTGCTTAGTTTAAATGTACAATAATAAGATTTATTTTTACTTTGGCTGTTTGAAACTTCTCTACGTTTATGCCAACAAACATAGCTAGAGCCCTAGAATGATCATAATCCATCCCCACCAAGTACAAAGAAGGGTTTCTCTTTTATGGAGACATGACTTTCCAAAGTTAAATTGTTACATGAAGCAAGGGCAGCATTAGCTAATATTAATGACCTCCAACTCGTTGCACTTTTAATGTTCAGGTTTCCAACAGCTTTCCAAGAGTGATTAGGTAAGCATCCCAGACACCCCATGGAAAAGGGAAGAAACGTTCTCTCCATTTTGTACCCTGAAACTAAGGCGCAGAGAAATTTAAGCAAGATCCGATGCTAAAGGAGTGGCAAATCAAGAAAGAAGATTCAGATGACTTCCTGTTTTAACCACATGACAAAATTCCTTCCGCGTAGAGCAATAATAACAACAGTCTTGATACCCAGGAGTCCAGGCAGGTTGGCAAAGGATTTCCTGGTTTGCCAAAGTGAGAGGGATCCATAGAGAAAAGGTCGGAATTGCCGTTTTGTGTCTGACAAACATTGGTCTCCTGTGCCTCAAATGAAGCAAAATTCATCACCACTCAGCTTCCTCAAAAAGAAAACACAAATGAAGAAACTAAATCTATATCAGTCCATTCAAGATGTTGCATATTAGGAATTCTTCGGAAAAGAAATGACAAAAAAGCAGAAGAATGATTATACAATTATCTGACATGATGTAGCACAGATGTGACTTACAGAGACAAACCATAATGACTTTGATGTCATTCCCAGGTGGTAAAAGTTAATTTACACCCCGCTATTGTATATAATTGGGATAATATTTTTCCGTATGCACCCAATCTTTTTTGACACTGCATTCATTTGTCACCTTTAAAGGTCCCTTCCAAGCCAAAACGTTACACAATTCTATGATTATTATCCAGTCACTCTGTTTCATTAATACATTTCAGTTTTGGTGACCTCAGGTAAACCATTACTTGGTTACCTCAAGTGTTTCCTAGATCATCTGCAAAAAAGTTGAATAATGGAAGTCTTAACTCATGTCTCTGTTGGGTACCATTATTAAAGCCAGCCATTTACTTCAGTCCTTAGTTTGCTTCCAACCTTTCAACTATTAATCCATATCAAGATACATCCTCTTACACCATGAAACATTTATTTCTCAAAAATAATTCGCTGTGGGATTTTGTTAACACCTTTTGAAAAATCCAAGTAGTCCAGCTAGATTCTCATACTCTACATCTCCTTGTCCTCCTTCAAAGGTTTCTAATAAATTTATGACTCCTGAGTTTTAAGAAATGCGGTGATGTCTTCCTTATACCAGATCTATCTCTGTCTACTAATTCTAGTATTTCATACAAGTCTACTAATGGGCATTAAAGAGAAGTTAGAATATCATTCATCATTTCCAAGACGGTGTTTGTAGCTTTAAAGAAAAAGATGACTTTATAGTTACCGTCTTCTCACCTCGTACAGGGTTCTTTAAGTGATATGTCCCATATGACAATTAGTAGATTTGCTGTTTTGTGAGTGAATTTCTTCAGAACTTGTGAGTGAATGACAACTGATGTTGGATGTTTCTTACTGTTAAGTTTTACTGGCTTGTTCTAAAATTTCTGCTATTAGAACTTCATCTTGAGACAGTTCTTGAGCTTAATCCACCACACTGGAAAGTTTTGTTGCAAGAATCGCTCATGGCTTCTCAAAAAAAAAAAAAAAATTAGCTTTTCTGCTGTGGTCTTATCTTGCTTAAGAACTGGCTTTTCTTTGAATCAGCTGTCACTTCTTTCAACTCTGGTTTTCAAAGAAAAGTATCGGAAACATTTTTATTAAGGTGTTCTTTAATGATTTAATCATGGGGTTCCTCAAATTATTTTTTGAACTGCTTTATTAATGTTCCTTATTTAACATACTATAGTATGCTCTTATTTCTGATCTTTTAAAAGGAGATAAAGTCACGGGAAATTTAAGGAAAAATTCTAGTTGATCAATATCATAAATCATCATAGTGTCTCATCTTTAAAAGTCACCACAGCAATTGCAGTCATTTGATCCTTTCAGCTGTGCCTTTCTATTTTTTAAAAAAACCTGACCTCATTTTCAAGTGGTTCCATTCTTAAAGTTAAATATTACAGTGGTTTTTTCTTTGCTTTTTTGCGTTATGGATGCAGTGTCCTGCTGACACTTAAACAAACCTATTCAGTCTTTTCTGTTAGCCCCACCATTTTGATAGCAGATCTCCAAAAGTTTTCTAAAACTCAGCTTTATCCATCATTCTTTAGGACAGAAAGAAAATGTTCATAATAGAGATTATTATTAGCGGGTCTATGTGGAAAAAAAAAAGCAAACTTTTTTTAGAATACATTAATTGATTGAAAAATAATAACATAATTATTTCTTTGGAGAAAAACGAGGAAAAAGAAAACTCAAAATATTCAAGTATGAAAAGCCTTTCTTATTCTTCTCAGTTGAAATGAAAGATAGCTTTCCCAATCCCTAGAGCATGAATAGAAAAAGACTTTACAATGGGATCATTTACTTTGCCTTTGAAAACCTAGTTATCAAGCCTTGAATTATGTCCTAAAGCCACCAAAAGTCAGTGCCACTTACCTCTCCTGCACATAAGGAATTTGGGGTGTTAGCACCACTCACATAGTTTGGGAATAACAAAGCCTTCCATAAGACATTTTTGTAAATATGCAGGACCTCATCAAAATCCCAAATCCTTTCAAAGCTCTGGAAGATGTAAATGGCTAATTAAGAATCCCCAGGAGCAGCAGTTAATTGTTTAATGAGGTTTGATCTGGCTGAAATAAAGTAGTTTACCACAGTGTCTTTCAGCTACCCTTTGCTTATGACCACAAAAGGTTTAGCATGGTGAACTCACTGCCACAGCAAGAGCTGAGCTTGGTGAAGTAAGTTAAAGAATCACACTGACCAGCTCCGTCTGACCCCGTGGGAGAAAATTTCTCTTGGAAACATGAGCTTAAGCTGTTTATAAGTCTTCCCCCTTCAAATGTAAAGCTGCATGGGTACAACATAGCAGCAAGGCATAAAGGAACCTATGTGATACAAGTCAAGCGTGTAACAGAGGTAACCTCAAGAGGAAATAAAACCCTGGGAGGTGGAGAAGTGTCATGGGGAAGGTGCCAGCTAACACAGTGCTAAACAGAGTTAGGACCTTGCTTGCTCTGTGCTTGTACAGCAGAACACTGACAGTTCACTGTGGTTACTTAGTGCCTCGTTCCTCATTACGCGTCATGGAAAGGCCATCCCTACCACACATTCACCTGTACATTATAAAGCCACCGGCGGGAGCCAGTTGCAAATATAAAGCCTATGATGAGATCTGATGGATGGCAGTTGATGGTCTGTCGCTTTCTTGACTGTACTGTTAATGGAAAAGGCTGGAGCTGTGCATTGCAGGATGTTGGTGTCCAGCTGTGGCAGATCTAGGATATATGGAAACCTCTGTGGAAAAGGGAAGACTAATCATGGGTGACATATGTGCCTACAACATGGCTCCGATGTTCTCAGCTTCCTGGACATAGAGGTGCGTCCTTCAAGTGTTCCATCAGGCCTAGTTTCTTGAACAGACAGATGTCTATGCTTGGGTCAAGTCTAGACTAAGAAATTTGCCAAGTCATCACTGACCTTCTTCATATCATGCCATGTGAGCAGATGCAAGCTCAGGTGAAGAAGATGGAAATTTGGAGAGGAAAAGTTAAGGGGAGATAAGTGAATACCAAAAGGGGAACTGTTGGGCCAGGAGCAGATTTAACAGTGAGGTACCTTAAGGACTACTCGGCATTTCCTAAGCACCTGAATACAGATGGGAGGAGAACGCCGCAGCTGCTCACTAATAGAAATTGGAGGAGAATTGTTTGTGCGGAGGCAGATACAAACCAAAAATCAGCAGAAAGTAGGTAACAGTACAAAATTCAAGATCACCTGCTAACATGAGCTCTGCTAGAAGCTGCAGACTTTCCATTGGAGAAGGGACGAAGACCAACACTGTTAGCCATTCGTAGGGTTACTGACGACCATCAGCTACAACTCCTCTTTGTTGCAGCAAAGAGGGCACTTGTGATCTGAAGATGTCTTTTGAAGCTGTTGCCAGTAGCAGGTAAGGAAATATAAAGTTCACTGAGTTATAACCAGATCTCAGCTGGACTGGTGTCCTGCTCTGCTCATGTATGGAAGGAAGTAAGGTCTTCATTTTATAACCTGTGCTTGAGGCATCCCTTTGGCTGTGCAGTGCTGAAGGTAAGGGTAAAACCAATGAGTTGGCTTCCAAAGCCACTCTTGCATGACAGGAGTGTAAGTGAGGAAACCCTCACATTTGAAGTTCAGTTACAAAACTCCAGGCCTGCTGCTATTAGTCATTGCACAGAACCCCTGACTTCAGGAGGGTGCCATCAATATCAGTTAGCAAAGCATCCGACCTGTGGTTTCACTGAGAAATTGTTTGAGTTGTATGTTGAAATTGTCAAGCAAAAAAAAGTGCAGGAAGGAGACTGGAAGGTTACTTGGGGGCAATAGTCCCAGTGACCCAGTGATTTCCTACTTGGTGGTAATCATGAGTATCAGCTTATTTTGTGGAAATGTGTGAGGAGAATGTAGCTGTTGCAGTGTGTTATCAGCAAGAGCAGCTTCAGACGTGCTTGTGGTTGGGCTAGGGGACCAACGCTAATAATTCATGTTATCCCTACTTAAGCTTTAAAAGGCTTCTATTGTGGTAAAATCGAAAGCTTCAGGAAATGTTTGCACAAACTCAGCAAGAAGGGAAGTTATCACTGGTTTCAACTCTGTATAGCTCATGCTAAAAATGACTAATGCTTGGACATACATGGGGCTCTTATTCAAGGACACTTATCTGTAACACAATTCTTATCCTAGTCCAACCAAGGAAACCTTGTCACTGATCTGAATGGTAGAATAATCTGTCTAAATAATTTATTAAAAACTTAAAGTCTGTGAGGTTGCTGTGGGGCTGCTGGTTATTTACATCAATTGGTACCAAATTGCCATCGTCGCCCATTATCATAAGTGGTAACTTACACCCCTCACTGTTTTTTTATTTTTTTTTAAATCACACCTATAAATTAGGACAGTGTTATTATCCCCATTTTTCAGGTGAAATATGAAGCTGAGACAGTCAAAGCTATGTTAGGAATCTCATGGTAGTTGGGTGGAGAGGAGAAGAGGAGTATAAACAAACAAACAAAACCAACTCTTGTGCAAGTCCTCCTGGAAATTTCCTACAAAACAGAGCGTCGATGAACCAAGCTTAGTCCTACATCTCTGAGAGTTCTGAACTTTAAATCCTCTCCTGCAGGATCTAGTCTATGTGAATTGTTCAAGTCTGTGGCCAAGTAGACTTGAACATGTGTTGTCAGACTCCATGAGACCCCCATTCTTCCTCTCCTTTCCTGGGAGAACGAAGCAATGACAAAGACAGTGATAACCACTCATAGGTCATGAAGGGCTTTGTGGAATACACTGAGCATGTGAATATTAGAAACATTTATCCTCCCTCATTGTAAGGCAATCATCTCCCTCCCTCTAGCTTATTCCTAGATGCTAAACTGAGACCATGAAGAACTAAACCCTGCAGTTAGTCAAAGACAAGGAACAGAGCAAACAAGAGCTTTGTGCTCAGTCTGGTTGTGCCTGTTCACACAAGGATCCTTTCATTCATTCAAACTATCTTCACATGGTGAAGCCTCTGATTGGCTTGATGAAAAGGGGTCCTTGCCTGGTTTGAGGAACTGTGAACCCACCCAACAACTAGTAGTTTTATGTAATTACAACTATGTATCTTAATACTGCGCATAATTTAAAAATGGAATTATAACTTGTTCACAAAATTCAACAGGATAGATTACAAATGGGCATTACAACTTGTTGTTGAATGGTAAGGGGTTTTGAAGCAATTATTTAGGGTCCATGGGTTTAGTTTTTATTATATTCTGCAAGATACTTCCAAAGTGGCATCTTTTCAGGATGCTAGAGAATTGCAAGATGCCTGCACTCAAATCACTTCTCTAGCCCCAGGCCTGACCCAAGGCTTCTCACCTCTGGGATAAGAAGACGGAATGTCTCAACGCAAATCTGTTATTCTGTTTCCTTGTCTGTCATCATGGCAGACAAATTAGCTGATTTGCAGCTGTTGTATCCCTTAGTTGTGATCATCACATCCACTTGAACATATTCCTCCATGATATCATGCCAGCAAACTTTTGAACAATTTTCCAGACCTAATACTCCAGAAAAAAGTTTCAGTAAATTGAACAGTTTTTCACTGGCACCTAAAGCAGTAACAGGACACCTGATGTTCATTATCTTTTATCACTACCAGTCTTGTCTGGACAGAAAAAGCTCTATACACAATGGTCAGTCTGTGGATTGTCTTAGCTAATGTGTCATCATTACTTCAGCCTTAGTCCTCTACCATCATTGATAAGTAGTCTCCAAGAGGAAACAAAATACAGTGCCAGAAATTAAAACACAAGATTCTGAGAGCCAAAGCAATTTGAGGATCAATCTTGAACACCCCCCCATCCCCCCCCCAAAAAAAAACCCAAAACTTAAACGAAAACCTGTGGTAAGAGGAGACAGCTGTAGGGCTCAGCTGGTCACACCTGAATCTCATGAAAGAGATGATGGAAGAGGATACTGGTCGACTCAAGAATACCAACTAGCTTATTGTAACAGGAAGGAGTACTAAGAGACAAGAACATTACAAATGTAAATCCATTCCATGCAAAGAGGACTAAGGTGAAATCAATGAGTTACAGTTTGCAATAAAGTTTGATTTTGACAGTAGTCAAGGTCTTGGAGACATTAGCAGAGGATGAGATCACAACACATCTGGAAAAATAGGAGCTGACATAAAGGAATTGGGATAGTTTCTGGAACAGAAAACCACCTCTGACAAACCTGGTGGAATTTTTGAAGGTAAAATGGAGGGCAGATGAACAGTGACATGGTGAGTCATAAGTGTCTTGCATTTCATGAAGGCCCTTTGAATCCACCTTTGCCAGCCTGTGGATATCTTCATTAAACAAATAGAAGTCTTACGCAGTGATCAAGAGTAGATCAAAATGGCAAAAATGACAGACTAAAAAGAGTTGTTTATGAAACAACTTGGTTTGACTATGCTACATCCTGGATCTTCTTCTTGAGTAATGCTCGGGTAGCAAAGCTGACTGAAACTGAGGACAAATCACTGGTTGAATGGTCTTTTCTGTTCCCTTTTGCACATTCATTCTTCTGAATTAGCTAGTCACCCTTTCCTTTCTATTTCTAACATATATTTTTAAATATTCTTGCTGCTCAGGCCTGGGTCAGTCTGTTGCTTTGAGCTGAGGTAAGTAGCCTGAAAGCTGTTTTATTCATGGTGACTCACAGGGGCTGTTTCCACTACAACCAGCAGCTAGCTGCTTAGTTGTAGAGAAAGAGCTGCTTAGTTATATGGAAACAACAGCTCAGATCCAGGATCCTGTAGGACCTGGCAGGTATGGAGCCCAACATACAGTCAGCTCAGTCTGTGTATTGCCTGCTGAAAAATGCAGGTACCTGCCTCCAAGAGGTGAACAAAAACCAGCCATCTGTAATTCCTGCATAGCTAATGGGGAGAGGTAACTGCTTCTAAAGGCCTAGAGAGGACAACCCAGTTTGCTTAACTGTATCTCTTCCTCTGAGAGTGCAAACAAGTAGAAGTGAACTATGGGTAGATAGCAACTGTGTAGGATCAAGACCACCCACCATGTTCTCCTGAGGAATGCAAAATGAAGAGAAGCCATGTGCCCAGGTTTTATATAATAATGACATAATCTCTGACAGTCTGCCCAGGACCCTTGTCCTGGGGTCTACACAGCCTCAAGGATGACTCTTCATTGCCCACAAGGGTTCCCAAACTACAGAGTCAAGGCCGGGCATCGGGCAGTCTCCCTTTCCTCCATGAACCTAAACTGCTCTGTGTCCTGGAATAAACCTGTTACGTTATGTCGACAAGGAGCAGGATCTGACATCCCTGATCTTTCTCTAACCACTAGATTCATGTTTTGGTTTTTGTTTGTTGTTGGAGTTTTTGGGTAGTTTGTTGTGGTTTTTTTTTTTCTGGTGTCTGTCTTCTGTTCCACAACTGACCAGAAAAAAAAAAAATGGTTTGTGGTGCATAAGTCAAAACATTGTGGGAAACATAAGTTCACTTTCCCTGGAGACAACATCTTCCAGTTTCTACAGCTTTTAGACTCTGAGGAGGAAGGCAGACACTGCCACTGCCTTCACTACCTCTGACTTTAAAGCTTTCTCTAGAAAACTCAGGTGGAGGTAAATTTGTGTAGGCCTAGGAAAAGCTAGAACTTTGATCACAGCATTAAAAAGTCCAGAAAACTCTCTGATAAAATAAGGGTGCATTTAACTAACTTATGGACCTGTGTAACAAGTAGTCCAGGCAAATATTTGGACTGGTTTGCTGTCTGTGACAAAAATGGGTTTTAAGTGGACTGGTTTTCATGATGACCAGGTGACCAGCTCTGCCTCTTAGCCAACCAGCTCTCCTGGGCTCAACCCTGGGCTAATAGAACTATACCTTCATTTCTGAAACTGGTTCATTTGGTTCTTTCTTCTCTGTGCTGATTTGCATACCACTGACATGCTTTGAATTGTGCATTAATTCTTGTGCTCGTTATCTGTATATGACATGTAAGTCTAGCATACATTGATCAGGTTCTAGTAAGACAAAAGGTGTTCCTGAGGGTCTAATACTATAATCTTGCAAAGGATGTTAATCAGCCCATGGGGGAACAAAGACTGATCTCTTGAACTTTACCTGTTCATTTTAGAGTCTGCAATGTCACAGTCAGCTTTTCCTTTGGTTTTCCTCTTACTTTCTTTATTTGTTCAAGGTGGAAATAGGAGAAAAGGCAACAGCTGCAAGGTGAGAGTATTTCTACCCTCTGGATTACATACAGAAAGTATAAAGGATATTTGAAAATTAAATTCTAAAATTTTCTCTGAAATGAGTTTTGTGGATCGTCAAGCTGCCCACATAACATAATCTGTTCATAATTTAGTGTCCTCCTTTATAAAAGTGGTCACATTTCTTGCCGTAACTACTCCTATGGGAAGGCTGCTTCAAAACCTCACTCTTATGAGAGTTTGAAACTGTCTTCTAATGTCCATCTAAAGCTTATTCATGGCCAGTTAATATCCATTTGTCCTTGTGCCAAAATCATCCTGTAGTTTAGATAGTCGTATCATCCTTCTGTTCTGACACCCAAAACAAGCCTCTCCTCCTGGATATGAAGTTCTACATTCCTTATATGTTTCCAGTGCTCATCTCTGCACCATCCTGGAACTAGAAATAACGGTTCATCTTCCTTGATCACAGGTGACCTGAATGGTGACTACTGGTCCAGAAGGGAATAGTTTAGCACCTGAGCAATTGTAGTCACCAAGACGACAGTTCCCAGTTTGGTTCAACCAAATGAAGACATGTCAAAAATATTCTGATTTTAGCCAGGCTGGTTCGTGTAATGAAAACAATTCCCAGTATGTTTCCACAGTGCTTTCAGCTCCATCTAGATGAGAGACAGGCTTAAAAAACTCTAATAAAAACTACCCACTTCCATCAAGTTCTCATCAATCTACATTAGAATTTAAGTGTCTTTGCCTTCAATTTGGCTAGAAGGCAAATTGCACATTTGTATCTGAACTGTTTGAGTGTTATGGCTCAGGGACCTAAACAAGTTACCATGCTTTTGCAAGCTACCATGTGCCAGCTGAGCTGCCACAGTTCGCTGTATTTGGTGCAAATATTTTATAATGCAATACAGCTTAGCTCACAGTGACAGAGGTTGAAGCTATGCTGCAGCTGAGGGTTGGAAGCCGTCTCCACAAAATTACTAACTGTAATAAGCTCCAGACTAAGACACCCAAATTAGTGCTTTTATGTACCCAAGCTTCTCTTACAGTCAATGTGCGTCTGGTCGGTTGTGAAGAGCTCGAGCAGACTGCTCAGCTGGACCCTTGTCTACTAGTCAGGTGGGCTGTCTTGGTAGTTGAGAGAGTGTAACTTGCAGGTAACATCTTACATAACTTGTCTTCAGACACCTGGGTTAGAATCTGCCCCATAACTTGGTACAACGCAATAATTCACAAATACGTTCACATGTTTCTGGTGGGGCTGAACTGATCTATGGATCAAGGGTCACCTGCAGAAATAACTTTTTCAAGTATTTTTAACACGTGCTGTGTCTAGGTGGCTACAGGCAAAATACTACACTCCTTTCTACCGTTTTTTGAGACCAAGTAATGAAAAGTGCTCTTTGACTATATAGATACTGATGCAGTGTTCTGGATGGAGACTCTGGATCCTTCTGGATACTTCCACCATCCCTGGAAGTATTTAAAATACGTGTAGATGTGGTGCCTAGGGATGTGGTTTAGTGACGGACTTGGCAGTGCTAGGTTTATGATTGGACTTGATCATTTTAAAGATCTTTTCCAGCCTAAACAATTCTATGATTCTAGGTATCTACAGTGTATGAGTTTCCACAAAGTTGATGTGGTCAGTGTAACCAATGGAGTCCAGTAAGTGCTTCAGCTTTTAGTAAATATACACATATTGTGTGATTCGTCAGCCTAGTGCCACCTGAGATATCCTAAAGTATCTCAGCTGCTGGGCCAGCAGGACCCATGTCCTGTTTAGCAGCCCTTGTGTGTTTCTCCTGGCTAGCCAAGGAATTTCACATTGTGAAATAGATCTCCATTACCAGTAATGTGATCTTAGAGACTCACTCATGTCTGTTTGTATTTATCTTATCCTCAGATTAGTCTCAGCCTGTGGACATAATCAGTGTTCACTGTGAGCAGGCCTTGCTCTGCTTCTGTGTGAATGATTGAGAGCTACACTCAGCCAGGGGCTTTGGACCCAGGAAGGATTGTCTAGAAAGAGACCTCTGTGCTTCCCTCCATATCTGGAGGGAACTTACTTCCAAGCAAGCTCATGTCCTTTATTAAGCAGTAGATGCTCCCAGGGTTTCCAGCTATGCTCTCATTGCCTTGAAACAAAAGATAGGGATGTACTGATGCTTCTTGCCCCTCAGAACCATTTCCAAACAGGTGTTGTGGGCAAATGTTCTTTTTCTTTGCTGTTCCTGCTGTCCTCTGAAAGAGTCATCCAGAGCCTTTAATTCAAGTCAAGCCACAGGTCAGAGTTGAGAAATGGTTTAAAGCTGCAATATTTTCCCTCTCTGTTTTTAAATAAATAAAAATAATAAAAAACCAAACTCAAGAAAATGCTTTTGTACCTTCCCACCCTTTTTTATAAATTCTTTTCTCATTTTCAAAATGGTTTGATTTGATTTCCTTGAAATATTGCAACACACACAAAAAATTACTCCCCAGCTGAGAACTTTGTATATCAAGTTTCAGCCCTTCTGCTGTTGCATTTCGTTTTTTTTCAGGAGAAGTTACAAAACCCTGAAAACAGGAGGGTTTATAATGAAAGTGCTGGCAGGGCCTTAGCTGTAGCATTTCCAGATGTGCTGTTGCAATTAGGGCTGGGTAAATGGATTTGGATAAAATCAGAAGTGACCCAAAGTCTTTGTCAAAGCCTTGAACTGAACCTGAAAGTCTTTAGGAGTTGAAAACATTTGGTTGAGCTTTTCTCTGTCTTTTGGGGAGATGCTATCCCATCTTGGGATAGAATCGAATGCGAAGAATGTTTTTGTGGCATGGTAGAGTATTTCTGCTTTCAGTCACAGGTAAAATGGCAAGTACAGAGGCATTCCTGTTCCCACATCACCAGTAGTGAAGTAAGTAGCTCCTTACCGCAAACACCTCCAGACTTTGGAAACATTCTAGAAGCCTTCTAGTTGCCTAATAAGCCAAAACAACACGCTTGGATTTGTATCATATGAGAGTTTTCATCCAAATTTGACTGTGGATTAAAGCTCTGCAGTACAAGCTCATCTCACAATAACTGAAGGATCTTACTATGGCTTCAGATATGCGTAAACACACACCCCACTTAAGGCTATAGGAGTCCTGGGTGTGCATCCACAGCAAGGCTGATGGATTTTTGTGTTTTCCTTTTCTGAGTCTGGAAAGCAAATGGATAGCAGGAAAAATCAGTATCTTCCCTTGTTACTGCAGTGGATTTGCTGCTCTGCTGTGTGTACAGACACATAGCATGGGGACTTGAGAGAGGAAGAATAACATGGAGCAGAGCTTGCCTGTGTCCTTCAGGGTAGAAGCACTGTCTCTTGTATGGGCTTTGCATATCAAGCTTTGCAGGAGTCAAGAAAACCAAACCAATTCATGTCAGAGGCGATAATAATAGCTGGGGAGAGCTAAGCAGTCTTCAAACCTGTAGTTGAAAACAGAGGAGGTTTCCCATACATGGGTTTGTTTTTCCATGCTGTCACCTTGACTTGAAGTTTGAATCCCCTGCTTAGATTTCCAGCAGGGCTCTCCCTCTGTGTCATATGATTTACTCAGTGAGGAAAACAAATCCCAGCAGGCTTTTGAGTTTTCTGAGTGCTGTGTGGCATGCTACCCTTGATATCCATTTCGAAGCCATGTCTCTGCTCAGCTAAGGTTTCTTATTTTCTTCTAACACCCAGTGGCCCCCCTCTGCCATTGCTGAATAGCTGTATATATTAAAAATCAAATTAAGTAAGTAAGAGCTCTCCAAGAATACCCAGGTGCTGAGGAAGTTATATTTGTGCCTCCAGAGGTGACACGTTTTCCCTCAGATGATACCTGATCTAGTGTTATGGTATTGTGTTATCCAAGCATTATCGTGCCCAGAAGAGCTACAGCTCGGATGAGACGTAAATCTGAGGTCCTGCATGCTTGCAGTGAGAACTTTAAGCAGAGAGAGAAGGAGAAGGCAGTAGAGATGTCAAGGACTGAAGGGGAACAGGTATTTCTCTTGCTGAGGGCTGCTCCTTACCAGGACTAATCAGGAGGTTTTTTCTTTGTTTACAGAGGTCCCAAAAGTACTGCTCCCCATCCTCATACTCAAAACCTGCCCTAAGCATAAAATCCTCTTGCTGCTTCTCTGTTGTATTCTCAGTTGTGAGAATATAAATGGGAATGAGAGCTGAAAGCTGCTGGACCACTCACTTCCCAGCATGTGCAAAGTGTGATAGTGTGATTGCTGTCTTACCATGTCTTGTGGCAACGCAGGGCCTCCTCAATCTGCCCATCGGTTAGATCGCACTAGCTCTCATGTTTGTGTCTTCAAAGATGCCCCAACTTGGCAGCTCAGGTCCTCAGTGCTGAGGATGGCTGGCTTTAGCTAGAAACATTCTGCCTTGCAGAGCTGACAAAGATATTGCACGCCTCCAGATACGTGAAAAACACACAAATCCTCTAGGATTTACTTCTGGGCAGCATTTATCAAACCAAGGAGAAAGCTGGATCTTTGGATCCCTGCCATTTTAAAGCTCTGAAGATTATTTCTGGTTACTGAAGTTTGACCTCTGCATTTCAAGTTGGAGCCTGTACTCTCTGGCCTAAATCTAAACCAGTCTGTGGTGTAGCTGTGGTTTTCTTCCAGGGTCAGCAATGGCTTAAATCCATACCCAGCTCAGTAAATTGGAAATGGCAGAAGAAGTTTCCAGGGTGATGGCCTGAGAGGAAGATGAATACATAAATCCCAGATAATTACTGCTCTTTTTTAAAAATTTAGAATGTCTTGAACCTGCTTTCACATATTCATGTATTTCATGTATTAAGCTGGAGATAAGGCTACATGATTAAAATGGTTCCCTTCAGCTTTAAAAATCAATGAAGGGTTTGCAAAATTGGTTAGCTATGTTTGAAGACTGCTTTGGAAATCTCAGGGGGAAAATACTGCAGCATAGAAACCCAGTTGTGTTTATTCAGGATATAATGAATGGACAGCACAAATACTTTGCAGAATAACCCCAAACCCTGTGTTTGGGTAGCATGGCATGTTCTATTTAAAATGCATTATTTTTACTTTAGTTCCTTTCCTTGCCATAATCATCTGGGTTGAATTACAGTAAAGGAAAGAGATGAATAATGATGATTAGCAAACTGGTCATCTGTCCACCCCTAAACTCAAACCAGGAATAACTACAAACTTTCTAGCAATTGTGAACCTGTTTCATGATTCAGGTCATTAATGACTATGTATTATACAGAGCCAGATCCTTAAGGAAAACCACTGGACGTATTTTTTCACTTTGACTGTTTACTAACTGCTTTGTGAGTATGAAGAAGAGCATACCCAGTTTACTGTCCTGTTTATATCATGTTTCTTTGGGTTGATCACGAGAAGCTCATGTAAGACAATGTCAAAAACCTTATTAAAGTCAAATTATGACATACAGATTTTTAACCTATTATAAATAGATATTTAATTGGTCTGGCTTGATTTATTCTTGCAAATTTGTCTCCGATATGTTTTGTAATTTTCTATGATTTTACAAATTGAGATACAAACATTTTGAGGCTTCATTTTACTGAAAAAAAAAAAAATTAAGGTTCTAGGAGTTGTCCTGGGAATTGATGTTGAGCCAACTGATACACAAGTGTAGAAGTTCTTCCCCCTCCCCCCTTTTTCAAAGACAGGCACTGAATTTGATCTTGTCGTCTGTGATCTCACCTATGTTTCAGGAGTTATTGGAGATAATACCTAATAGGTATTGTCCCATAATTTGCTGCTCTTGAACTTTCTGGAATAAATTGGGCAAATTGTCTTGCCTATTATAACTGTGCTTCTAAATTTCGTTTCCTGGGGACCAAATCCAAAATTAGTAAGACCTATATAATAAAATAAGAAGAAGAACAGATAACACTGCCAGTGCTTTCTGCTTTTCGTGTTCTTTATACATTTTAGTAGATTATCATCCCAATAATGCTTGCTAAGCAGAAAAGTAGTATCATCAAACACTGATCTGATTTGTTCTTCCTCATAGGAAGAGAGATGAAGGCTAGAATAGGCTTTCAAAGTGCCTGAGTCCTACGCCTGCATTTTCTCCCAAAATAGTTGTATTGAATTGTTTTATCTGAGGCAAAAGTGCTCAGCATTAAGTTAATGGCCCCTGCTGAAGTCAGCTGCATCATCAGCAATGCTGAGTGCATTCGAAGCCTTGGCTCTTGGTTTTGATGTTTTTATACCTGTATAATATGTACATACCTATATACCATGTCAAAAAGTAGAATTTATGCCTTTTTATTTCTCTTGACTCTTGACATTGATATCTGTGATCCATTTCCTACAGGCAAGATGATGCAACCACCTTGTTTTACGTGTAAGGGAATTTAGTAATATGGGTATAACCAGAGTGTACCAGTTGATCTCAGGGTCAAAAAGTGTGCCCTGGCAGTATTTAGGTTATACAGATGTACCCTTAGTGCTACTGGTTTGGTAGGAGGTAAAGTGGATCCAGGCTTTTGCTATTGCAGAATGATAGGGAAATGTCATAGACCTTGAACTTTGGATTTGGCTAAGCAAAGGATATTGTCCCAAGCTGTATGTTGGACCTGGAGCATCAGAAGAGCATCATCTGAACTGGCCAAAGGACTCCTGAAATTACTTCTTCCTTTGATGCTACCCACAGCTCTCTCTTGCCTGTTGTAGGCTGCTAGTAACGGACCAAACAATTACTCAGCCCTTTAGGAACTCCCGCTCACTGGACTGGAAAAAAATGCATGAAAAAATTTCTTCTGGTGCAATTCAGTGTCAGGCCTTGAGATTGACAGGTACAAAGATATGTGCTAATGCTTATCAGATGCACATATAGAATCATAACAAAAAACTCTAGAGGTAGAGGCATCTCAAGTCATTTAAAGCCAGCTCCTGACTTCCCAGGATGCCAAGCATCTTTACAACAGCAAAGCAAGTATCTGATAGCTTCTAATGCTTCAGAAGTCTGGATATGAGGTGAACCAACTGTGTTGCTCTGGTTTGTATTACCTCAAAGCTCCATTTTCCAGTTCTCCTAAAGCAATACATAAAAGCCCAAACTCAACAACTTTGTTACGATTCTTTTTGTGGTTTAGTTTTGTTCTACTCCTCGGGAGCTATGCTTTCATGCTAGTGTATCAGTGTGTGAAGCACTGTAAAAACATGGAGAAGAAAGACAGCCTTCCGCAGAAAACTTATCTAAATACAGAAGAAGAGATAACAGATGGACAGAAAGGTGGGGGACAAAAGGAAGCAAGGACACTGTAAGATGACTAAATTCAGAGAGATGAGAGCTGGATGGGTGGACTACAAGGTAGGCAGAAAACTGACAGGACCACTGGCTCATGCAACAATGGTCATCAGCAGTAACTGCAACTGGTGACTGGTTTCTAGCAGTGTTCTTCAAGGATCAGTACTGGGACTGATACTGTTGAACATTGTCATTAATGACTTTGAAGATGGGACAGAGAGCATCTCAGCAGCACCATTAAACAAGACATTAAAAAGGGAAAGTGACTGGTATACTTGAAGGTAGGGATGCC
>NW_010418153.1:35304-39765 GCF_000710305.1 Buceros rhinoceros silvestris | reverse complement strand
AGGGAGGCCATCCAGCAGGAACTTGACAGGCTGGACAAGTTGTGTTTGAGTCAGTGAAGTACACTTCCAGAAAGGGTCTCTTCCAACCGACGGTACTCCAGGACAATTGTTATCACAATAGGCTGCTGCAGCCTGAAATCTTGTAAAGTATTTATATTTTTTTCTTCTTTTCATAGAATCAAGCTAAGGAAATGTTTGGATAAGAATATATTGTTTTGTGAGAGTTTGGCTTTGAACATACTTTGAAACTGAGGGATGGGAACATACTTCTTCCATGTTGTCTCTTCCCTGTGGAAATCCTGAAGAACAGCTCAATGTAAATGATTTGCTGGCACAAAGGGATCTTCCAGACTTTCCTTGGTTATTCCTGCACTGAGCCCAAACATTTGTGGTTGGGAGTAATTTATTATTGGGAGTCATGAGCTTGGGGAAATGAGAAAGGAACGGGGAATGACAGTCTGTTGTCAACAGAACAAAGTCCAGTGTGAAGTGGAAACTTCTGCTGTTCATCTGTTCTACTCCTGCTTGCAATGTTTTTCCCTTGAAGTGAGGATAAATTTATATATTTTGCACATTTTAAGGGTTTTTAAGGTATATGGATGTTAGTGACAGGAACTAGGCAGTAAAAGCAGTGCATAGTTATGTGCTGTTTGTGAGGGCAATTTTTTTTTTTTTTAAATGAAGAATTTAATACCTGTGAATGGAGTGACAGCACATGTAGTTTATGAATATGGGAAGCAGGATTTTCAGTGGAAATCTCACCTAAGATATAATTCGAAGACCAGCCTACTGACGAAGTAGCTTCTCTTATTTCCCACCAGGCTAACACAGACTGGCTGCAATCTTACCTGTTAACTCACCAACTACTTTTCTGAAGCGAAAACATGACGAAGGCAGAAATTCAAATGGTTTCAAGGTGCTGGTGGCTTTTACAAACTGCACAGGCACCGTTTAGTGGTTAAAGGACGTGTTTATTTCTTGCAGTATTGGTTTGATTTAAACAGTTCCGCTTTCAAGTATGTAAAAGGTGGCTTTAAAACAGTGCCTGAACACCTGCAGGTCTAGAGCCAGTCAGATCATTTTCAGCAGCCTTTTCTAAGTCTGTTTAGCAAAGCCAGGCTCTGTGAGTCTACTTGCAGTGCTTATGGATGCATTAGTTACAATATGTAACACTACTTCTATGCTGACTGATCTTACAGCCTTGCTTTCTGGTGCTGACAATCCTGTCTTACTTCACCTCCTGGAACTGAGATTTTGCAATCTCTTTTTTAAGCTTTAGCAAAAATAGTTCTAGTATTTCTGAGAGTGAAGCTGTGAGTTAGGGAAGGGAGAAGCAGTGGAGGAGAGAGGGAAATTGCTGTTTTGTTTGTGTGAAATTCGGGCTTGGCAAAGAGGCTACCATGTTAAACTGAAAAGAGAACATAACCTGTGACCAAAGGAAAAGATGAAGAACAGGTTAGTACAAGAATCTTAGATATAGAGAAACATTGTGAGATCCAATGGGGATCAGACATGAAGACAGGGGAGGAACTGACATTTGGCGGGGGGTGAGGGGGGTGGGGGTGGAATTCATCTGAGGGTGTCATGGTTGCACACGATCCCACATTGCCATGGCTGATAACTCAGCCTTCAGAAGTCCCTCAGGGTTACTCACAGCACAGAGCAAGGCAGCCTGACCCTGAGCATGGAATTAATTTCATCTGACTGTATAGATCCACAATGTATATGTTGGCATCTGAAACAAGTTCCCATTATAGCCCTGGCAGATAAAATAAGTGCTTGAAAGGCATCTCACCTGAAGTTAGTTGTCAGCTACCATGAATTTTTCTCCTTGTTAGGTTGTGGTCTCTTGTGTGACTTGCTATCAACTGTTGCTGCAGGCCATGAGGATGGTGCCAGAGGACTTCCAACCATGCTGATGGAAACATCTTCAGATGATACTACATGGTCAAATTTCTGGCTTTTATCTAAGTGATAAATAGATTTGAGAATTACAGACAGCAGATTCCAATGTTGAAGTCACAAATTCTGCCACAGTGTCTTTAAAACCAGCTTTAAAATGAGAATAAAACCAGTGGGTGATGATGAGCTGAACTGGATTCTGAGCTGACCTCTTCAGGAGGTATCAGTTTGATTTTGCTGGTGATATGCTTCCTGCTGGCAGATAATCCATATAAAATTTGAATCTGGATGACGTATAAAACAAGCTGAGTGCATGACAGTTGCTTGGGTGATGACAGCCCTTTTGATGTAGAAATCTTCTGCTCTGCCTCCATCAACTACATCACCCCTCTAGGTACTGGATTACACAACATTAGCCTTTATCCTGGAGCAGGTTAACAAGCTGGTCGTTATAAATCGTTGATGCAAGATCACTGCTGGTACCGAAGCATGCTGTGGTGTTGCTAATCATGCCCACAGTGCGTTCCATTAAGATACCCTGTGAGTTAACTTCTCATTACTCATTAAGCTGTTCTCTGGTGTCATGTATTTTCTATGATGGTTTTAGAAGTGAGATGTTTATATTGCTGTTTATATTTTGAGGTGCTATTGGTGATTTTTAGGATGTCAATTAATAATGCATTACAAAGGGGATAATAAATACACGTTAGTTCTTTGATTCATGATGCAATTTTGTGTGGCCTATAAATCTTTGAAAAGATCTAGCTGTGCAGCAGATCTTGGGTTAGGGCTGTCTTGGTTATAGGAAGACCGCAGAGTTTGTTGATAAGCAGAAGTACCAAGTAGGGCAAACCACCATGGGAATGCACATGTCTATTGCCAAATCTCCTCAAAGATATCACTAAGAGCTGGAAACTTAAACAGTATCAGGCAGGTCTTGATTCACTTCTCAGTCCACGGGTTCACACTCAGGTACGTGTCCAAAACATTAAAAATAAAAGAATTTTTCAGCTTGCCACACTAGGCGAGCTTTCCTCTTCCTCCTAGCACAAAAGAAACCTAACAGTTTCAGCAGTGAAGCCAGAAGGATCAGCTGCAGCACCTTTCACTGTTGAAAACTCCTGCTCCTCACAGCACAACATCTTCTCTGCCTGTATAAAACCCCACGTCCGAGGGCTGACTGGAAACATATGGCACAATCCCATGTACATACGAATTTAACACAAGAATAATGATCACAAACAAGGCCAGGCCAACTGTCTGATCCATTTGCACACCTTTGACTTACAAACTTGCTGAAAGCTTCCCCAGATTTTCTGTTAGAACAGAGATGGCACTTGGAGCTGTATAAATGCACAGAAAGAGAGACACCCTAATCCACAGGTCTAGTGTGAAGAAACCAGACAGATGGAAGAAGGGGGTCCCTCTCATTTCGACTCATTCTGGCTGCCGACTGCTCACTGCATCCTGTACTCTCTCTGTTAGTCTCTATTTCTTGCATAATATTGTGTGTTATTTGGGGCAAGGACATTTTCCTGTTCAGTATTTGCACAACTCTTGTCATAACATCTTTCTGGTTCGAGTGTGAGGCTGCTAAGAGCAGTAACAATACTATCAACAGTAATAATTATCCTATTTTCCAATTTTATGCTTTAAACTTGAAGTCATCTTTCTAGGCTCAGCTCATATTTGTGGGAGCTTAGTTATTTAAAAAAAAAATTAATTCCAAACAAATCAGCCCTTTTCCTATTTGCTTCACACAGACAAGGATTAGCTCACAAACCACTTGGTCAGACAACCTGCTTCACCAGTTCTGAGAAGAAACCAAGACCCAGTGAACATATTGTTAGGCCAAACACTATTCCCATCATGAATTTGTGGTAATGGGTAAGGTAGAAGTTTTTTCATTCTTGTACTGAAAACCTGAGAGTGGCCATAGAAATCACTATCATTTTCAGCAGATTCCAGCGCCTCCAGCATCTGCAGAGAAGCTCATTTGGCCAAACTGCAAAACGGAAAAGGGTGTGGGAAAGGAAATAATAACTGCTGCAGCTATCAATGTCTCTGCCATTTGCATGCTGGAGCTGTTCCAAATAGCTTTGCCTCTTTTGGAAGTTGCTGTTTACTCCTGTTGCTTTGTACCGCGCTAATGGCTCCAATAAATTCAGTGCTATTCCTATGGCTCAGGGTGGCTGTCATCTGAGTTTATGAATGTGAGACTTGTTTGGCTCTCGCCCCCATGAGCAATTGAGTAAGAAAGTGTGATTATATTTGGGCAGAGAGAGAGAGATGCTGCAAGAAGGCAAACTGAACAGACATTGTGAATATTTATTTTCTTTAGATGGAAGGCAGTTGTATTTATGTGCAGTTGTAAAACAGAAAAGATATTGGGTTCTGGTGCAGGAATTATACACTAGCTCCAAAAAATGTATACAGTGAGAGCTTATAATAGAAACTTATTCCAGCAGAAACCTTTTTTTTCAACAAACATGTAGATTGGCATGTGGAGCTTGCTGTGCTGAAGAGATCGAAGCTTGATTGTGGTTTCATATCTGGCAT
>NW_010418153.1:30317-35214 GCF_000710305.1 Buceros rhinoceros silvestris | reverse complement strand
CATTCCTGACTGAACAGAGAACTGTGGTCCTTATTCATACCATGTCGGGCTGGGGGTACGAGAGGGGACGCTGCCATGCAGCATGGTTCATGGTTTTGCAGGAGATGGGAAGCCAGAGGAGAAGCAAGTTCCTCTGTCCCTCATTTTAACTCCCCTGCTCTCCTTGGGTCTTTTGGATGTGGCAGCATTGAGGTAAAGTGCCAAAAGAAAGTGGAAAATTTGGAAAATTTTGTCCTTTTACATAATATCAAATCAATTAATTTGCTATAGCAGGCTTAACAAATGCAATTCATTATGATAACACAGGAGCAGACTCTTCTATTTCCATGGTTTGCTCGGGCTTCACATGAGGAAATCAGGAATGCAATTTGATTATGCATGCTGGGGTAAAGCATAATATTATATGCTTAGAGTTTTCAGGAGAACAAGGCATTTTCAGCTTTGTCTTTTCAGTATTTGCAAGACTGAGGCTTTATGAAAGAGGTGGCACTTCCAATTTGTATTAAAAAACCTCTATCATGATGATACACTGCCATAAATGCAAATATTTGTATAGTTATGTTAAGTACTAACTTAAAGTTAGTTAAGTTAGTTAACTAACAACTTTTTCAAGGTCAGGGAAGATAGAGTTATCATGTCATGAAGTTCATTAACATGAAGAGTTGGAGACACACTAGTGAGAGGTCATGTAGCATGACTCTCTCTAAACAGACTCAGCCAGGAGTCCTACTGGAGGAACTGAGTTTTAAAACTAATTCAGGGATTCTCAATCCTTCAGTAGCCCTAAGCTCTCATATTGCTGAAACTTCCCACTCTTATTTTCTAAGGAACTGATGGTGAGTATGTGAAGTTTTTAATATTTTGTCTATTCAAACGGAGTTTGGGATGATTTAAGGCTCTACACTTTATTGTTAATTAAGGTTTTGGATCACTAGAAAAGTCTCTGGCACTGAAAGTGTATGTCCCTGATTTCTTCCCATTTTTGCATAATAAAATTGCTGGGGCTTTTATGCTGGCATAAATGAATATCTGTTTTCTTATCCTTTCAATGACCGTATCTCAGCCTTATTCATACAGCTCATAGAGGCAATAGAAGATCCTCACTGGGATGTGATTCAAACGAATATGCAAAAAAAAATGACATTTGTTTTCCTGCTTCCTACTGGATTCACTGAGTGATGTGCTGCTGAGGAAAAGCTGGCTAACATTACAAGCAAGGGACCTGGGGTACTTGCGCTGCGGGACAGCTGGGGAGGTATTTGGAAGCTGAAGGAACTCAGGGCAGAAAGGCCCAATGCAGAACTAATGAATTTGATGTGTTACGGTGATTTTCAGACAAGCTAAGATATATTTTCTCCTGTAAGACATGATGTCATCTTCAGTTCTACTTTGTGCTCCAGATCTCAGACAAAACGTCTTTTTTTTTTTTTTCAAACTTCAGATTTGGATAAAAAGTTGATATGTCCGATAGGAAGAAATTAAGTATTGCCTCACTGATGGGATTTGTATCATCTAACTCCTATGGTGTAGCTCTGGCCATCTAACCTAGTCACTCTAGGTTCACTTTACACGCAGGGGAAAGAAACTGATATGTCTAGGAAGTGGTTTCTGAAGCCTGTTTTAGACATTACCTTAGGCTGAGAGGACCAGTGTCCCGGAGAAGTTCCTGCATTCCCCTGGACTGAAAAGGAGGCAGCCAGCCACCTAAGTTGCAGGAAATAAGGAATAGTGTCCTTTCTGTCAGGAAGAATCCCAACCCTTCCAGTAAAAATTATCCTTCTCCTTAAAACCCCCAAGGTATTTTGCTGTCATTCTTACTCTAAGATGGTTTCAGACCACAGACATCTGAGGATTTTGAAGACTACACCTAATTTTTAAAGTAAATATACTCCAGGCCAACAGAAGCTCATTTGCTCTTGAGCCCCCATCACTCTTCCGCTCATGCAGCTTGTTTTCCTTGATGAGAGGGAATAAGCACCCATCTCCACTGCTGAAAACCAATGGTTTTTAAACTACTTTCAGGAGGAGACTTTAATTAGGCCATTTTTAAAAGTTTTCTTAACCGAACTCAGGATGAACATAAACACTAAAGCTTTCATCTAGAAATATTTGAGTGACATCTGGAAACATCTGAAAGATGTGTTCAGTGCCCTAGATGAGCAATCAGCTAGAAGTATTTTTGGCTACTCTTATTCAGAATTTACTTCAGAAACTTGGTCAGGTTCTGAAGCAACCTATATTCAGATCAAAACATGCGAGTTTGTGAAAATATCTCACAATACAATGGTGATCGTCGTGTTATTTTTCTTACAGAGGATTTCATATTGTACAGTGCATCAAAATAGAGTGCTGTGTTTTAACTTAGCCTTCTGAAAGACAATATGGGGCTGCATATCCAAAAACACAGAACTGACATATTTAAAGGGGTAAATGATATTGAGTCTTCAGAGAAAAAAAAGTCCACGGAAAAATTAAAGCAGTCTGCTTGACTTGCCATTGCACATATGGATGCCAGATTGCAATGGTGAAAGCCCTCACATGATTTGAATGCTTTGACTTTTCACAGTGGCCTAATTATGATTAAGAACTGCCCTCTGTAACAATGTGCAAATCAATAACTCGTTTCCCCATGCCACGAGGAGGAGAGCTCTTTAGGTTGCTTGGCTGGCCGACGATCAAGGACGTTGTTCTTGAGCCCTGATTGCCCTTCATGGTATATTATTATTCATGGAAATATAGCTTCCCACTCCTTTAATGGTGACATCATGAAATTAGTGAAGACAAGCCTCCTTGCTCAGCAGGACAGGCGCCAGGATCGGATGCAAGCATGACTGACTGGTCCCAAGGCAGATGCTTTCTGTTTTCTGACTGCTCCCAGAGGGGGCTGGTGGGAGTGCTCGCCAGCAAGCTGAAGCGGCATGGGACTAATCTTAGCAGCCCATTTTAATGGTACGCTTAGCTGTTGATGAACTTCTTGTCTGCGCACGAACTTGTTTTCAGCATCTTTAGAGGGTGAATTTGTGAAAAACTGCCCCACAAAGTAAAAGTATGTGGCCGAACTGCAGTTTATGTGACCTTATACTAACGGAGTGTTTTAAATCCCCAGTTCTTCCTGGGAAATCAACCAGACAGAGCAGGTTTGCTAAACAATTACTGTCCTAAACTGAAATTACAGTTCAATTTGATAACAGAGATTAAGCTGGATTTGGCTAAACAGAGATAGGAAAGGATTGGGTTGGGTCCAGATGCTTAATGAAGTAAAAGTGATGATTGGAGAAGAGGTGAAAATAAATCCAAGAGTTTGAGAGGGAAAAATCTTAAAAGTAATAGTCCAGAGCACCCAAGATGTGCCTTCTGGCAGGACTGGAGAAGTTGAACAAGGATGAAATCAGCAATGACCACAGAAAGACAGAAATGGTCCACTATGATTACTGAAGAGAGAGGAAAATCCCCAGTCCAGTTAAGAGACGTATCACCTCAATTAGTGCTTGTTTTAGTGCTCCTCATTACTCTGACCATAGAGGAGCTGAAGGCAATTATGTTACTAATTTTCGTCGCTCCACAGTTCACCTGAAGTTAGGCAGGATGACTACAAGCTTTGGACCTATATTCAGGTTACTTATTTCCAAAAATCTGTTAGTAATGTACTCAGACTGCCAAGCTTTTTCATTATTTTCCGTCTTTCGACTGTGTAGTAAATGGTCTGAAAAGCAAGGATGAGTCTACTCAGGGCCAGGCCAAAATCCAAGTGCCTGGGGCGGGATAGGGAGTTGTCTGGACAGGACCCTGAAGAAGGTCAGGTGGCTCTGGTCATGAGGATTCCTGCAGCCTTACAGTGCTCCGAGGATTGATTCCCTCCAGTTTTGTGACGTAATGTGTTTGCTTTCCAGCTCTCTGGTTTCCACTGACTGCCTTAAGAAGACAAGCTTGCTTTCTGGTTTGGTGCACTCAGTGCCATCCCCAAGCCCTGACTGCCTGATGCCATGCACCAGGCATTCCTAAATGCTATCATCAATGGGCATTGAGCATACTTCATGAAGGTTTTATTCCCCCACAATTTTGCTCATGAAATGGTGACTCTAGAGATTATTGCATTTATGCCTGAGAACCATTTTTAAGGATCACAACGTCTTTGTAGCTCATTGGGAGGGAAGATGTCTTGATGCGATAGGTCCTGAGCACATGTACAAGGATAACTGGCTTTACACTTTAATTCTCAAGCAATTTGCACTGTTATCTTCTCTTCATCTGCTGCCTGAGCTCATCAGATGTGCCTTGTCGCTGATGGTATTGCAGTGACTTAGATCCCATAGCTCACCCCACAGATAGCTTCTAGGATCGAGCAGCCTCTCAGGGGTAATCAGCTCTGAACAGTGAGTTGTCTCAGCAAACTGCTTCATAGTTTCAGTCCCCAAATGGCTAGCTCTGTGCGTTTGACCTTGAGCATCTGGCTACCTATAAATATATATATACACACATACACTCTGGACAGTTTGCTCTGTACTGCTTACAGTGCAGCTCCATTTAAGCTCTGTGTTTTAAATGTTTCCCAAGAGCCATGGTTTAAATTGAGTGGAGTTGACTACTTATATGAAAAGGCATCTTCTCCTGAATCCCATCCATATCCTGGCAAGTGTCTGCCAAAAATATTATTCCCACCCCCTCCTCTCATGAAATATGCATATAAAATGCCCCCTGAATGGTACCTAAAAAATTCATAGTTCCTGACCACATTATAGTAATGCATGTGGTGGAACCTAGCAGTGTCAAAGATGCTTTGTGACTCTAACAGAGATGATGCCCTATTCAGGAAATTAATATACAGGAGAAGTCCAAACATACAGGCAAGATTCATGTATATTATTCTGTAAGGGTTATTCATGTCTTTGGAAAGAGT
>NW_010418153.1:24653-30229 GCF_000710305.1 Buceros rhinoceros silvestris | reverse complement strand
AGAAAGAGTGCTAGAGCTGTCCTCATTTACAATATTTAGTGGCTTGATAAATATTTGCAGCTCAAAGTTGGAGAATATGAGTATATCAGTATATGTATGCACGTGCATTGAAATGTACACATATTTTGTGAGGTAAGAGATTTTAAACTGAATTTCTTTTAATTACAATATTATTTAGTCGTAGGAGAAGAGTAGCCCTGTGGTTCATACATAAGAATTTTCTTAACTAAAAATGACCTGAGATTGGCTGAATTTATAAAGATTTATCAACAAAATATAATTTAAGAACTGGAAAAAAAATCTTCAGTCTCTGATTTTGACTTCGCTGGGAATCTGGGGGAAATGTTTGGTGGGTTTTTTGTTTTGAAATACAAAGGAAAACACCAGTTAGAAAGAGCTCTGTAACAGAGATTTATGGGGAACTGGAAAACTATCACTTATTCTTCCTGTTCAGTTTTCTATATCCAAAGTGGAGATAAATGTTTGTCTTTCTGTAGAGAGCTGAATTGCCATTCTTGTCCTGGCGGACTCTGATTTTCAAACTTCCAAAAAGTTTTCAGCTTTCGGTAAAGGTCAGTTTTGCCTTTATTTATTATCTACAATAACCTGTTAAGGGAGTTTGGGGATAAATGACTCATTATTACGGTAGCACTTAGGAATCTCCTCTGAGTTTGCAACCTGTTGGGGAAGGCCCTGTATCTACATGTAACAGGAGACACTGGCTGCTCCGAAGAGTCTTGCAGGCTAAACGAATTCAAGAGAGGAAGGAAGTCTGTGATTTGTTTTTCTCATTTACCAGAAGAACAGAAGCACAGAGGTATCAGATGGGTTGTTAGGGATCATACAGGCAGGCTATAGGAAAGCCAGAACCTGCACTCACATCTCCTGCCTCCTAGTATTGTGTTTGTCCCACAAGATCTCCTTTATTTTCTGCTAGCAGAGCCTGCGTTTCAATTAAAGATATAATTTTTCATTGTGGTGGAGACCTGTCAAAGAATGGGAAGGAAAAACTTCTAAACATAAAATCTTGAAGGGAAGCCTGCACTGCCCGCTTGCTCTTGCATTAGTCACAATTATTAATCTCTCCTTGCTGAGTGAATGGAAGAGTTACCAGATCCACATAAAGCTCAGTGGGAAGGACTCACCTTATCTGAAAGCCACTTTTTGCAGCATGCCAAGCGCTGCGTCTGCACAACAATATGTCAGACTTAATAAAACAAGCGGAGAGGGTGTGAACACATCCACTTAGCAACAGAGCCACGGACAAGTGAATAAACACTCCTCTGTGCATGTGTGTGTGTTAGAGTTCAGTGGGTGTTAGTCCCAGGGGCATCTGTCTCCTCTGCTGGCAGAGATTTCTGAAAAAAACAGCATGCTGCATCTCTGACTCCTATAACCATTGCACAGCGGCCAGCATGATATCAAAGCTCCAAGAGACCAAGTCAATGCCTGGCTTTCCTCCCAAACCTTATTAAAGCTGACTAGAGCTGTTTGCATATCATTTTCCAGTGAAGTGATTTGAATTTGTGATTAGTTAAAATAAATTATTCTTTATTTCTTTTTAAACAGTCTAATAAAGCAGGGACTGTAGTTGTGAATAATTTAACTGATGGGTTTTGCACTCGTTCTTGAATAACTTGCTTTGGGGAAATCCTGCCAGAAATCAGTGGAGCTGCAGTCCCAAGCACCGGTAAAGAACGCAGCACACATTTCTGTCTTTGGAGTACTATATCAGTTCATTTAGAAACACACAGGAAAAAAAAGTGTTTTTTGCAAATTAGTCAATTCCTTCCATCCATGCCTACAGCAACATTGCTCTGGCAAAAGGTAATGTTTCACAATTTTAGGGATCCTTTCCAATTCAGTCTTTTATTTATTTATCTTTCAAATTCAATTTCTGTCTATGCTGGATATAAAACAAGAAATATTTTTGATTTCTAATAAATTTCTTCTTGCAGGAGTCCCAAAACGTGATTGCTCTGAAAAGAAATGGGCTCTTTTGACACAGAGATTTTCCTGCTTCAGCAAGTGCTCGGAGAAGAGACCGCTTGAAGCCCTGCTACTACAGTCATCATCCTGCTGACATACCACTCCCCTGGTCCAGCTAGGTTCAGAAGAGGATAGCTTGCATTTGGGCTTGATTTCTCCGCCCTTAGAGACTATCCCCATTGCCCAGGCTCTGAGTCGCAGCTTTGCAGCAGGGAACCAGTGTGGTTGGAGAGCTCTGGCTCTAGCCGGGCTTCTCCAAGCTTCCAGGTTCCCTGCTGTGGACACAGGAGCTGAGCCCAGGTTATATCTACTCTTCCAGGCTCTTGGCTCCAGAAGAGACTGTCTGGAAGTTTTGGCACCACTCCCTGCCCTACTGCTACAGACCCTGTAATCCTGAAGACCTTGGCTTTGGGGAAATCTTCTTGGTGGGTCTACCCAGGGGCTGTCCTTCCTAGAAAGCTGTCTATGTGTATTTGATCCTGGTGGGTCTATCTGGAGGCTGTCCCACCTGGAAAGCTCTCTGTATGAATTTAAATAGCTCTTTGGTACAAGTACAGCTAGTGTATGAAATCTGGGGCTGTCTCTCATAGGGGAGCCTGGAAAACAGGTTTCTCCCTCTTGCTCTCTCTCTGGCCTGTCTCTTGCATGGTGTAGGTGATAGCCTGTTGGTCAGGGCTTTTTTCTGGGAGGTGAGATGGGCTGGTTTGAAGCTGTAAAGACTGAGGTGGTAGATGAATCCAGGTATCCCACTCCTGCACCCTACTCTCTATTATGATCCAGGGAGTAAGGCAGGTGCCATATTTCTGCAGTTTCAGAATTACACTGCAAAGATATATGCAGTCCTCTGTCCCCCCGGAGAGAGCTTCTGGGAAGATAGACAGGACATATCTGGTATGAGGTGTCCTAAACCTAAGTACAGGCAACGAGGCAACTGGAGAATTCAGTGAATCACAGCTTCACAGAGGTATTTAACTGTGGGGTCTCTTGGGGCCCAGTCTTTGGAGACATAGTTTTACACCATGCCACCTTTCAGCACTTTGTTCTGACTGGTAGGCTCCCCTCTACAACTCAGCTACATGTCTTCTATTCCTGCCTGGTAGATCATCTGCTTCCCATAATGACATTTAAGCACCTAACTGTTTTGCGGGGTTCTGTCCCAGGACTGGGTTCCTAAGAATTTTGACTGTGGCATTGCTGGGAATAGATCGGATTGTGTGGCAAACGGGGGAGTCATCCTAATTCCCAAGGGACTTCATGAAGTCTCTGGTTCTCTCTCATCACACGGGCCCACCAATGTTGTCAAAACAATCCTGGAAACTGTAAGGCTGTGTCTAGTGGTGTGAATTTTCATTACTCTTTTTTGTTATGAGATGATAGAAAACAATCACCAAACTAGCAATAGCTGATCTTTCATTCCTCTGTCTTATAAAACTCTTTTCAGCCACAGAAGAAAAAATTGAGGCAGTAATGATAAGTCCATCCTTCTCTCCCAGTTCTCTTCAAGTTGTGAGTATCAAAGCCTAGTGAGTGATATCTGGGAATTGACTGAAGAATAAGGAATACCTCATTTTCATTTTACTTTTTAGAACAGTCTAGGAAATTAAATGCAAGAAAACTTGCATGAATTCCAAGCAGAGTCTCCCAGCTCCCAGGAAAATCAGAAAATGGAAACACTAGATCTCTCACATTGCTCACTAAAGCTCTCACACTGCAGCACTAAATGGCTGAGTTCAACCCTTCATAAATTACGGGCTCTCTCAGACAGCCCCTGATAATCCACATAACCACTGTTACTTCCAGGTGGGAGAGTGTCTTTAGCCTTTATTTCCTTCAATAAGCAATATATTAACACGAAACTGCGGTGCTCCTTTGATTCTTAAGTAAGCAAGGCCAGGTGAGCACCATGTGTGGGGATCCGCTTTGAGAGAATTCTGTCAAACATCACACCCTCCAGCCTCTGCTGCCTCAGATGACCAACAAAGCAGAGGTGTTCCTGCTCCACAACAGCGTGACTTTGCCTCTAAGGTAGAAAAAGAAGTATTTTGGAAATGTGGAGGCTGATGTTAAGGAAGAGGATGGGAGTGAGGGAGGTTCTCCCTGCATTCTCAAAGAAGCAAATGGAGAAGAGCACTGGATCTCTGCAGTCAGGGTCTGTATCATCATTGCATTTAGGGATTGATGTAGATGGTACATTGATTACTTTGAGAGTGATTTTGGAGCTCTGTGACATTACTCTGCTTCCACACACTTTCCTTGATTTGTTTTGCATTTCTCTGAGTATGAGGAAAGTTTCAGGAAGAAGGAGTGTCCCATACTTAGCCCAGTGAATCCTGGAGGGTCCGGGTTTTGCAAACTTCCTGGAGAAATCTTTTCAGGGAAAAACACATCACTCCCAAGCCCCTGTGTAATAAAGCCATGGCACTGTTGAAAAGCTGGTGGATGACTTTGTTTCAGAATTTCCAAGATGAGAAGACCCTCTCAGCACCTCTGAGGACTGATGAATGGTAGTCTAGTCCCGCTTGCTGAGGAGCCAACATGGAAAATCTGCAGGGGGGACATGAGTGATGGAGTTTGTAGTTTGATGCTAGTTTGAATCACAGTCTGATGAGAAATTGAGAAGGAACAGCCAATACAAACCATCCTCATCCTGTTCTCCCAGCAGTCTCTCCTCTAAAGCATTGCTTGGAGGTGAGCATACTGGAAATACTATTATTACTCAACTCCTGCTACTGTGAGACCGCCAGCGACTCGTGCAGAAGGAGCCAACTTAAATGACAATAAAGTAAAATCGTTGGCAGCTGGGAGTGTTTGCTTCTCGGTGTCTGAAAAGGGAAGCCTGGCCTGTACTCCGCTCTCATGCTGTTTTGGAAACTTGAAGTTGTCCATAAGGCATCGTCTGTGCAGAAGACCTATCACCAAGCAGCGGGAGATGTTGTCCTTAGCTGTGACAAATTATGGCCAGCAGTGATTTCGGGGAAGAAAGAGCAGCTTTCAGATGTACTACATCTAGGAAGCCAGGGAGCTAAGCTGAGCTTCCAGGGCCTGTAGTCAGGCAAACACAGTGGTACCCTGCGATGGGCAAGATCCTGAGAGCATTTACCATGCCGCCTGGGTGGGAGGATTTGGCTCGATGCTCATAGTGTCACATGTCAGTCCCAATATTACGGGGCCAACTCCTGCAGAGCTGTGTTGCGCTGGCCGAGATGGAGCTCTGTAATAACAGAGATCTTTCCGTATGGTCTGGGTTGCTCCTGCTCTGGCTGATCCTACTTGATAGAGCCCTCCTTACCCTGCTGTGCTTCCCACATCTGACCTGAAAGAGTGATGAACACTTTCCTGTGAGTACTTATTGTTTTTCTGAATTAATTTGGGAAAGTCTGGTCCATTTTTCGGAGAAATATATTTCCATTGATTTCAGTGTCTCTTGGAATGGTCCCTTATTGCATAAACTCAGATCTCTGCTATTTCACACTATTTCACACTTCATTTCCTTCTATACCCTTGAGTGAAGATCATCAACTCCTGTTGATTTACTGCACTAGAACTTCTCAGGTTTCTCCTTTTTTTTTTTTTTTTAAACTTGGAGT
>NW_010418153.1:20173-24581 GCF_000710305.1 Buceros rhinoceros silvestris | reverse complement strand
ACTTCTCAGGTTTTTCCTTTTTTTTTTTTTTTTTAAACTTGGAGTTTCTTTCAAGACCACATTCAGATTTTTCCATTAAAAATCCCTGAGAACAGGCATTTCCCTATTGTTTTTTATGGTTGAATAATAATTCACCAAAAGAAACAGAAAAAAAGCCTTTAACTTCCCTGTTTCTTTGCCTCATTCTCCTCAGTTTTTTCTCCTCTTCTTGTAGATATTATTACGCTTTACCTGGAAACACCACACTTCAGCTGTGCATAAATATAGGGGTGCTTAAAATCAAACACCAGTTAGAGTTGTACCTGCTGCATTGTCTTTCACAAATTTAAAACCGCGTGTTTCTGATTTCCGGCTGGAGTCAGGGCGCTGGAAGTTGCAGAGCTCTGATGCTGTGATAATGTCCATTTAACTGGCTTTACTGTACATTCTTATATAACCTGTTCCTCCATACCCTGCATCCTGGGTTCACAGCACCCCCTTGCTTAGGTTCATTTGAAGCCACACTTGCATTCTGCTGATATGGAAGCAGCTATTTTTGTTCCATGCTGTGATTCTTACACTGAAAAGCTTAATAAGAAAAGGCATTTTCTTAGCCTGCCTGCCTACTCCTGTATGCGTTTGAAGCCACTGGCTTTCAGTCCTCCTAGGCTTGCAGTAAAGGCATTTTTAAGACTAACTCAGCTGCCTCTCACTGCCTGCACAGTCAATACAATTTTTGTTTTCCCTTCAGTTGTTTCTAATCAAATCCACCAGTCTAATGAGTTGGACACATATCCCTGAATGTATCTTGTTTACTAGCTATAAGGTACGTAGAAACTACAGATATAATTCATTTTATAGAATCCCTGTGAAAGGAATGCTACAGGAAAGGAGACAAGCCCGTGCATCTCAGATCCAAGGCTACATTTGCAGGGATGGAAAAGAAAAAATCACCCTGCATGGTGTGTGTATTCTTGATAGAAGATTGCATTGGAATGAACATGTGGTCCTGTAACCCCATGGGTGCTGTGAGGCTTTTCAGATCAGAATAAAATGTCCCACTGTTAGCAGCATCACTGAAACACTGATTTCCACCCATGTATCGCTTCTAACATCTACCGTTTAAAATGCTGTAGTTTTATCACCATTCCTTGGTGAATGAGAGTCCTTCACTGCAAACCATTCTTTGTTTGAACCTTGTGTTAACAGATCTATTGCCTTTGCCACAGGAAAACCTCTCTTTCTTCAAGATAACCAGAACCACCAGCAAAGTTTGTGTTAGGTCTTGTTAAGCAATACTGCTGAAACAAATTTCCTCCCTAGGACTGATGACTGCCATCTTAGGGACTACTTTGCCCTGTTTTAGGCTGTGTCTGACCTCTGTAACATGAAATGGCAGAGCACCAAGAAGGATTATCAGGTCACCTGGTCTTAGGCTGATTTTGACAATTCCTCACCCATTCCCTCTTAAGTCATTGATTGGTATCTCCCAGTCTTACCTTGTGATGGTAATCTAGACATCTCAGGTGATGTGGTTTTGCCCTTTCTGAAATACAGAGGTGTTATTATTCTCAAAGTAAAGATGGAAGATGACATAGAACTTAGGAGTCTCTTTATATGAAAATTGTTGGGTTTTGCACACTTCAGGTGCTTGGTGTCTGGGTGAAATTCACAGATCCTATTTACTCACTTGGATTCACAACTCATTCTGAGAATCAGTTTGGATATTCACATGCTAAGCAATTATCACAGTGAAAAAAACCTGCCACTTCTCAGGTATGGATTGCTTCCTTTTCAGTGATGATGCTTCATCACACAAGAAATGTCACTGTGACCCTGTTAAACTATCTATTAATTTACTGATCTTTCCTCTGCAGTTAGGCAGAGGTCCCAGACCTGCACCTTATGGTGGGTAACTCCCCTCAGTCTTGGCTTCTGATATCAGCTGCAGTGCTGAAACAGAGCTCAGGGACCTGGCAGGTGAAGAACAGCACTGGAGAAGTCCTCAGCCTCCTTCCTTGTTTTTCTGGGTGATGGTGTCACTGTCACCTAAAGCTGGATCCTGGAAACAGGTCAAAGTGGAGAGAAGACTCCCTCCTTTTCTCTCCTCATCATTTCTGGACCTCTATATTAGCCGAGGGCCAGCAGCCAAGAAATCATTAAGAGCAGCTTCCCAAGTCCCTCTCAGCTGTATTCCACCTCCTCTTTAAACTGAAAAAGAGAAACGAAAGAGTCAACTTACCCTGCTGAGCTCTGGCCCAAGGGCTCACAGGCTTCGTAACCTGGGTAGGGAGCTATTACAGCATGAATTTAGGACTTTCACAGTCTGATTAGAGCTCAGATCTGAATTTGGATCCAGGCCAGGCATATGGTTTGAGCATACAAAAAGAAGCTTCATTGAGATATCACCAAGGATATCCTAATATTTACTTCCATGGTCCCTTGAGTTCCTTATAGGTAGCTGACAACTTTATTCGACTTTTAGAGAAATTTATGGCAATTCTGCTGTTGCTGCCCTGTTTAAACACTGTAGCAATTTTAGTGGTGATACAAGAACACTCAAACACCAGCAATTCCCTTCCCTGTACTGGTTCCTGAAAGTACATGCTACCTCTGCAGCTGTGAAAAGCTGAGGAGACAACTGCCACAGCAAGGTGCTACCCAAGCCGGCACCCCTTCCACACCACCTCCATGTGAGCCATGTCTGACTCTTCAGGTGCAAGCAAAGAAGCAGAGAAGTAAACCCATATAAATGGGCAATGTTTGTCCTGGTCACTTATCTTCATAAATCTGGGGAAAATCATTCAGGACCTAGGGGTGGAAATCTGTGCTTTGTCAACAACGTGGGATTCAAACCCAGCATCCAAGTCCTGGCAAGCCTTTTGCTTGATTTCTTGCTTTCATGCAAATCCTGATCAACTCCTAGGAAAAATGCACTGGGATCTGGATGTCAAGACTGGTGTGCATCTTGGTAAGGGCCTGTCCACACCTTTGATGGTGATGAAGCTTTGCTCTGGATGCACTTTTTGAAGCTGCGCTGCGCTTTCATTTGAAACATAGACTGACAGCTCAGCTGCAGAGCAGAAGGTATCTCTCTCTGTGGCTGGTGGACAAGCTAACAGAGATGTGTTAACAGCTGTTAATGTGCTACAGCTCCAATTTCAATTTCAGAGTATTGTGAGTTAAAAAAAATTTCAAAAAATCAGACATTAACAGTGAATAACAAGGGAATATATCACCATTTTCTCTTTTGACATAATGGAACAGGAAGGTTGGTGAATCAGGAGAGGCTCCACAATGCAACATCCTGAGGCTGAAACTGCGCAGGGAACAGTTGAAAAAGCTCCTACTCTGCCTTTAATTTATAGCACATTTTATTACATGACACAGATTTAATAAGTGAAAATATAAATATCAGGGTAACAATTACAGAGGCACTTTACTGGGGGAAACAAAACCTGGAACTCATGTCAACTCACAAGGCCCCAAGATTGCAACCAGAACCTCTTATTTCCTCTGACACTCCTCTCTGGGTCTAAACTGCATTCTCTTCGTCACACCCCTGTGGTTGGGTGATGGAGGAAAACATTGTGATAGCCTTGTTTTGTTGCAGACTGGAGAGGCTACCATATGCAAAGGTGTCTCTGGAGAGGCACATCTGTATGCTGAAGAGCTGATGTAAATAAAATTTAAACACAAATCAAAGAGGTTTTGAAACAGATGATTTAGTACTCAATTACCCTCAACATCACAATGGATGAACAAGTGCATTCACACATTAAAGATGTCACACAAATAGTGGACATAATAATAGGAAAATAGCAAAATAATAGGATTTCATCCATCAGGGATATTTCCCAGCAATAAGCAGGAAAACAGCATGTAGGAGATGACCTTGCATCTGTATTTCCATTAAGTGGGACTGTTGCTGCACTGCAGATGATGAACTTCAAGGAAGGCATGGGGTAAGTAGGAAAGATTCAGAAAACAGATCTGGAAAACACACCTGATAGTGAAAGCTGTCTAGTTTGTCCATGGGGCAACTAGAGAGTGATTTAAACTGGGTCAGCATGGTGGAGCTGGCCTGATCTCACCCTGAGCTTTTGCCATACATCTGCTGCAGTGTACTCTGTTAAACCTCTATGCCTGTGGCTGAAGTTAGGAAGCCCTCTAAAAATCACCCCACCGGTTCAGTCTGCTGTCCTGAGCTCTGATAGGCAACGTGGGAGATGGACTCCCAGCTCACAACCAGCTTGGGAAGTTACTCTTGGCTGCATCGTCTCCTTTAGTTGCCTGCTCTCGGCTGTGGTGTTGAGCAATGTCAGGTCTGGGCTTTGGTCTGATGTTTAATAGCGCTGTCTGTTGGCTGAGGCTGGATTGTGGTCACATACTTCTCCCTATAGGCAGAAGGAAGGTGGGAAAGGCATTC